>NC_138727.1:6318580-6541080 GCF_965113295.1 Leuciscus leuciscus | reverse complement strand
TTCAATACAATATTAAAATATTAAGCAGCACAACTGAAACAACATTGTTTCTTGAGCACAAAAATCTGCATATTAGATTATTAATTTAATTTAATTCAAATGGATGATGCTGCATTAAATGAAATTAAATGAAATTATTAATCATTTATTTTATTTAGTAATACTTGATTTGCACTCACTATTTTACTTTATATGTGTGCCATACCTGTGAATTAGAAAAATGTGCATGCCACAAATACTTAATGCAAGCCATAAAACTGTATTTTGCATTATTTTTAGTAATGAAGGGAATATTCCACATATGTTCAAAAGGCAAAAAATAACAACTTTAGGAGTAAAAAAGCATCCTAAATAAACTTGACTATCGTTTTTACTGACATTTTGTGCTTGACGATCTTTTAATTTTAGATGCTGCGCACATCTATGGCACAAATGCTTTTGCAATTAAAATGCATGCCAATAAACCAATAAAGGGAGAGAAAGCACGAGAGATGTTTTGATAATGGCAGAACAGATTAGGCTGCTGTGGTGACATTTTTAAAGAGCATACGAGTGAGGATTAATAAATGGCATTTCGGACTCGGATAAATCCCAAGATATTAGAACTTAAGGTCACTGTGTGCACAAAACACTCTATCAGAACTCACTCTAATCACAGCTGACTTCATGCCATCTTGACAGATCTCTGCTGGTGTGAGTATAGCGTGCACGTGAGACTGACCTTCGGTTAAGCTGCTCCATCTGTTGAATGGAGTTGGATCTCTGTAGGATCTGAGGTGCAGCTGGAGCAGTGGGCCGCTGCCAGGTGGTGGTTCTGTTCACGTGATCCACATAGAAAATCCTGCCGTGGCTGTCAATACGGGCTTCCCAATCTACAACATACATGTTATAATGACCGTGGGCAATTATAATGTTAGTCAAAGGCTTTGTGTTATGCTCATTATAGTATGACTACATAGGACAGTGGTTGGGTGAATCTCACACAAAGACAAAAAATACTCTCTCACTTGGCGGAAGAGGCTCGTCCACTCTCTGATAGCGGCTGATGTCATGACGCGCTGATTGAAGGGAACGCATTGGCTGGAGGCCGTTCACTTGAGCACTGGCTCCTTCAAAAGGGCAAAATGAGTTTATGAATATTAAAAAAAAAATCAATGTAAACATCAATACACAGATAATTCATAAAGTCCTCTATTACTCCGGTAGATTTATTCTGTAAAGCCAAACAGGAAATTAATTAATTATATTTTATATAAAACATACAATAATTCAAAAACATATTGAATTATTATTTTTAATTTTACGCAAAATATTTATTTTTCGTTTTATATTTTTATAATTGATGTTCTGTTACACTATTTTATATTTTAATATTATCAAGATTATTTTAATATTATTATTCATGTTTTTAAATATTTATATAATACATTTTATTTTAATAATAACAACGAATAATGATTTTATTTATTGTAATATACTTATTTTTATATTATCAACAACAAATGAAAATCAGATTAAGTATGTTATATTTTTTAAATAAAATATTATTTGCAATATTATTCATGCTCTTGATATTTATATAATATTATACTTTAATACTAACATAATTAATTATTGTTTTTATGTAGTTATTTTAAAAATAATCTATTTTTTCTTATTATTATCATTCCTGTCAACAAATGTGATATACTATTTAATATTAAAATAGTATTTATTATAATAAAATATTATTGTTATTATTATTCATGTTCTTAAGTGTTAATATTTTAAATGCATTAAATCATAATATAATATTATTTATGATTTATTTTTATTAATGTGCAGTAAAGTTAAAATTGATGGGAAATCTAAAGTAAGTTTGATCTCATCTCTCTCATTAAAGTTTCCCGATGCTGATTTACTTCGTAAATAACATGTATCGTCACACAGTTACCTGTCTCTCCATCTGTTACCGTGGCAGCCTGTGCTGCATCAGCTGGCCTCCTCGCTTCATTGGTTAATTCCATCCCTTCAGCCTGTGATGCGTTCCCTGATGCTTGCAGACTCTGCCTCCTCTGCCAGATTTCAGCATCTTCTTCCTCCTCATTGGCTGCCTCACTGGAGTTCCCCTGCTCTGCTGTGGCTCCGCCCCCTTCACCAGCTTCATCACTGCCAGAAGCCGAGGGCTCTGTGACTGTAGCAGCCTCTGTTGATCCTTCATCAGCCTTCAATGCAACTCCTTCCTCATCCTGTGACAAATGTTTTAGGTAAAATGATACAAAGGAAGGACTACATAACAAAACATATTTTTTGCAAATTATTTATATTAATTAATTACTATCATATTATTATTTTTGTTATTATGCATAACATTATGAGTATATCATAAAATACTATTTATAACATAGTTTAATTGCCTAACTGTAGCTGACAACACATCTATATATATATATATATATATATATATATGTGTATATACATATTACTAAAAATAATATTAATACAAAATATTATTATTAATATTTTTTTACATTTACAAGTTTAATGTTTACAATAAATGTATTGGTAAAACTGTATTTTAGTGTCTTTGTTACACATTACGTGTAGTTATTACTATGGTAATTAATTACTATAAATTGTGCTTAATTAAATGTAACTAACCCTAAACCTAACCCTATAGTAAGTACATATAGTTAATTAATATTACTCAGTACTTAAATGTATAATTGAAGAGTTCAGATGCAAAAGCCTCTAAGTGCCATCTGAAATTTTCTTCTAGAATGATCATTTTTATCAAGCTCGTATATTTGAGTTCAGTAATTTCACTTAAATGGCAATGAAAATTACCTATTAATTGTAATTTAGGTGAAATTACTGAACTTAAATATACGAGCTTGATAAAAATTATCATTCTAGTCTAGAAGAAATTTTCAGATGGCACTTAGAGGCTTTTGCATCTGAACTCTTCAATTACACTGTAACACGGACACCTTATAAATAAAGTGTAACCAATTTATTGAAGTTTACATAAAATTTAACTACATAACTATAAAACTGTACTGCTAACTACTTAAAACCTGCATGCAAACTGCGGTAATACAACATATTTCCATAACAGGTAAAAACAAACAAAAACGGCAAACCCTTCAGACCTGTATTTTGAAAGCTGGCTGGTGAGAGCTTCCCGTGCCTTGTGTTGAGTCTCCAGAGGCAGAAGCTTCTTCTTGGCCACCATCAGCACCTCCATTTTGGCTCTTTATGGTGCCACTGCTTGACCCTGACGCTGTGGCTTCAGTATCTGTGGCGCTGCTTGCAGCTTCCGACTCCAGCCTCTCCCTGGCTTTCACGGGACCCTTCCCTTTGTCCTGTGCAGAGGAGGTGTGTCCATCAGGCCGAGGAGCGCCATTGGTCAATGCCGTATCCCGGGAGGCGTGTCCCTCCTCGTCTTCATCAGAGTCTATATGTAGCATGGCATTGAGCCGCGTGTCAGTGGGGAAACTAGAGCGTAGTTTAGGTGAGGCGGCCCTAAGCAGTCTGTCTCCGGGGCCCTTCGGGGCCTCAATGGCATCCAGGTAGTCGTTAAGCGAGGCCTGGCGATGAGTATGGGCCGGGGTTACTTCGGCCATATCTGGGGCTCCTTCTCTCAAGAGCAGATCCTCATCAGGGTCCATCATGCACTCGTCAGTCCTAAAGGCGTCCCCGTGCAGGGACCCTTCGGAGCCAGTGGGCGAGGGGCCCCGGGCCATGCGGGAGGAAGGATGCAATACGTCCTCGTCGTCTGATGGGCTCCCAGGATCTCCGTTCATAGAGGAGGCTCCCAGCAGAGAGCCCATAGCATCTACAAAATCACATGACACTGCATATTAAAAACAATAAGTCACAAGTGATTTTACCACGATTAATGGATCTTGCAAGGCATGGCAAAACTAACTAAAACGCCCCCAAAAAAACACTAAAACAAGTTATAAGAAATGTTTCTTGAGCAGCAAATCAGCATATTAGAATGATTGCTGAAGGATCATGTGACACTGAAGACTGGAGTAATGATGCTGAAAATTCAGCTTTGAATCACAGGAATAAATTACATTTTAAAATATATTCAAATAGAAAACAAGCTCTTATAAATTGTAATAATGTTTCACAATATGACTGTTTTTACAATTTTTTTGGTGAGCAAAAGAAACCTTTAAAAATCTTAATGGCTTTTGAACGGTAGTGTATGTATTGATAAAGATACTGTGATTGTTACCTTCATGTCCGTTGGAGGTGATCTCCACCCTGAAGAGAAGCTGTCCGCTCACATGGTCTGTCGGTAGACGCCGGCAAAGCGTGTAGCTCACATGTAGATCACTTTTTTCCAAAAACAGTCATACAGAAAACAATAAGTTTAAAGCAAGCAAGTAAGTTTAAAAAAATTAATTTGTAATATATTTGATAAAAAACACATATAATCTTGTGAAGCAGCAAAAAAAGTTTTTTTCCCCCCATTTTATTTTATTCTTTTATTTTTACATTAGTAGTGACTATTATTATTATTGCACAACTTATGTTTCCATAAATGTCAGAGGACAGAAATGAACTGCGAAGTTCCAGGAGGAAATTACTCTGTTGTTAATGGAAGCTCATGTATAATAGATCCTCTCAGGCATATTTAATAGTGAATACTGACCCCGCTGTATGTCTCTCCAGCAGTCTCTGCACCGGCATCGTCAGCTGACCTAAAAAGCGTTTGATGATCGGGCGACTTTTTGCAAATTTGTCCTTGACCTCAATTTCCAAAACGTCCGTCATCAGAGCAACAAAAGTGTACTTCTGCAGGGGGAAACGAACAGGAGTATTAAAGGGGAAGTAAAATAACATTCATTCTTATGTTCAATCTCATATATGGTAACAAAACTTTACTCTTATTTACTTACCATGGCACTGTGATATCATGACGTTCTTTGAAATACAGTGTGTTGGGAGTACCATGTAAATACATTGATATGGCTTATCATTTCTATAATTCACTAGGTTTTTTTTAAATTAAGAAAAATATTTAAGTTTGAGAAATACTACCAACTTCTAGTTCAGTAGTTTCTTGGAAAATCTGAGGTTAAAGCCTTGCTCAAGGACACAAAGCACTCACTGAAAACTAGTTTGAAACTGGTCACCACTACTTGGTTACCTCATTAACTGCCCCAGTCCGAATATGATTTACCTCTCCGTGCCACACAGGGTTAGTGGTGTTGGATATGATGGAGCTTCGTCTCTCTTGGCCGTGGTGGGTGAACGTAGGGAAGCCGTGTCTCTTGCCTGGTTGGATACTCATCTTCAGATAGGGGTCCGGATTAAAAAACATGCCCTTCTTCAGACCCTGAGCCCTGATATCTGCAATATACACACATATATTACTATCCCAGTGTGAGCTCTATCTATCTATCTATCTGCACTAACAGCTCATTACCACAAGAGGGCAGATATATAGCAGTTTTACTTAAGAAGGCAACACAACAATTTATTTGTGAGATTGTATATTCGGGTTAGGATGAGATATTTGAAATCATTGTGAATTAGTCAGCTTGTTCACCTTGAAATAAAAAAAATCTGTCATCGTTTACTCACCCTCATGTCGATCCAAACCTGTATGACTTTCTTCTCTGGAACTTAAAAGAAGATATGTTGGTAATCAAACAGTTTCGGTTCCCATTGACTTCCACTGTATGGACAAAAAATACAATGGAAATCAATGGGAACCAAAACTGTTTGGTTATCAACATTCTTCAAAATATCTTCTTTAATGTTCCACACACACACACACACAAAAAAGTCATAAACGTTTAGAACAACACGAGGATGAGTAAATGATGACAGAATTGTTGTTTTTGGATGGACTATACATTTAAGCCAAATTAACTACGTAAGGAATAATTGACGACAGGCCGTTGAATTATTAGAAAAATAATGCACACCCGAGGTGGTAATGCGGTCACGACGCGAAGCGGAGTGGCCGTTACACCTCGGGTGTGCATTATTTTTCTAATAATTCAACGGCCTGAAGTCAATTATTCCGCTTATACTACAGTTACCACACCTCGAAACATTGTTCAGATTATGTATTTCAAGACGTTTGTAAAGTTTTTGTCATTAAAACGCTCTTGTATGTAGGACTAATTTCTTACGCATCTAATCCCATGCCTCCGTTGCTAATTCCAAAACGTCATTTCAGAGTTAGTAACGGAGGTTTGAGCCGCTGATAGCAGACTAATGCTGAGTTAGGGTTAGGGTTAGGTAGAGTTAGTAACGGAGGTTTGAGCCACTAATGCTGGGGACACACGACTAGCTGACACATTCTCTGACTGTTTTCATCGACTGCAGCAGATTTTAAACACCGACTTTGAACAGACTGAACGCGCTGAACACGCGTTTGGGCATGATCAGTCATATAAGTATCAAATTACATTCATAACCGGCCTTAAAGTGTGTTCCCGGCTTTATGCAGTTATTAATGCAGTTATTAGAGAGAGATGTTGCAATAATGAGACAGAAAAGCATGTGCGTCAATATTATTATTTATTAATTAATTCAATTCGTTTTAATGAATTCGTTAATTCTTTTTTTCTTTCTATTATTGACAGATGACAGTAGACTAGCCAAATAAATGAAACCCAAAGCCCTTTTAACAAGTAGGCCTATCAATAATTATTTATTTGTTAAATTATCTGCAATAAAAATCCGTGCTGCAGGACTATCCATTTATTTAGCCTATATTCAGTTTAATTTTCTATTGATTATAGATAGGACTTTATAGTTTATTTATTCAAATTAAACTGCATGTTTCTATTGATTGTGAAGCTAGACATTGAAAATTGTTGATCAAGCGCATGGGGCGAAATGCTTTTTCTTGTTATGATTTGTATCCGATTTTCCGTTATTACAGTTGACTACGCGAAGTGATATGGAACTGTAATGCGGTCAAGACCTGCCTGGAACTACTTTAGCCGTGCGTTTCCCTGAAAATAATGCACACCTTAGAACGTTCGTCAACCAATCAGATTCAAGCATTCAACGGCCCTGTAGTATAAAGTATATTATTTTGTGCACAAATTGAATATTGTGGCTATTGTTAGTTTAAAAAAAAAAAAACAGCGTTTTTCAGACCAATCCATTGTTTTACTATAGTTTTATTATCTGGTTAAGGAAGGTTTGGGTGTATGGCCTCTCATACAGCTTCTAACATTATATAGAAATCAGTTTCATAATGAAATATTTGGTAAATATCCACTATCCTTACCTGATAGAGTAAAGCTGACCAATTTCCTGCAGTGTTCTGTGACAGACTGTCCATCCACCTGTCCCTCTGTCCCGACCTGCAGAGGACACCATAACACACATTACACATGCCCTAGCAGCCTGCATAATTAATATCCCTACACAAACATAACAAGCACGATTGAATGCCTGAGCTGAAGCAATGGACAGAGAACCAAAAACATTTTCATTTAGAAACTGGATAGGTGATAGGATAAGCTCTAAAATATACCAATAACCAATAACCAATATACACAAACATCAAATTATATGTCCATTTATAAACTGCAGGCAGGTCATTTCTTTTAATGTATATATCATATAGTATACTATATATATATATATATATATATATATATATATATATATATATATATATATATATATATTCAATATCACAGAAATAAGTTGTTCAAACAGTAATAGCAACGCTATGCGAGTGAATCATATTTCTTGAATGAGATCCCATTTTTTATTAATTATTCAATATCCTCAACATATTCAACATATTTATGCCATATATTTATTCAATTTAATATATTTTACAGCAGTATTTTGGTAAAACTAGGGTGGTTATAATGACTTTAGCAGAAGAGATGTTCAGACAGGAGTTTACATTCAGGATCAGGATCATGGTTATGAATCATTTAATCACATTATAATGTTCCTGCTCATTAATGTGGCAGCGTGATTTATGATTATAGACACTTGTTCAGTGGCAGAGCCCCAAAATGATGGCTTTTGAATGACGGTGAGATGTAATAGGCCTATATAATATAATATACATTTCCATATGTCAAACCGATGCACATTTAACTCACATTTTGGTCAAATTTTTGGTGTGTATTCGCTCAAAACATGTCCTGCATCAATCTAAACCATATAAAATAGCAAGAGGAAACAGTAATTATATCAAAACATCAATTTTATAAAAGGTTCAGTTCAGATTGAATCCAGAAAATATTCCATAAGCTTTAAGTATGCAGACCTCAGACCTTAGATCACAGTCACATGATCAGATGTATTAAAGGGGTGGTATAATGCCCTTTTCACAAGATGTAAAATAAGTCTTTGATGTCCCTAGAGTGTGTATGTGAAGTTTTAGCTCAAAATAACCCACAGATATTTTTATTTAGCATGTTAAAGTTGTCACTTTTTGAGGATGAGTGAAAACGCACAGTTTTTGTGTCTATTCCTTTAAATGCAAATGAGCTGCTGCTCCCAGCACAGGGGGCGGAGCTTCAACAGCTTGTGTCATTTTACCTCACACACACATGCACTGAAAATGTCAAAAACTTTTAGCCTTTTATGTTAAAACCAAAGTCAGAAAGATGGAGACTCAAGAAGAAGTGACAACATGTAGACAAAATTTCTGAATGGTTAGTTGGTGAATTTATGTAGCTTATCTTCTAGTCATTGATTAGCATATTCTGTCTTGATAATCTATAAATGTGTTCCCGGGGGCGGGGTTTATGTAAATTTTTGAGTTGGTGATGTCACTAACCCGGGAGGAAGCTCGTGTAGTCCCTACCAGCCGTTTAGGCCTTAAAAAGCAATTTCTTTAAAATAAAATTTCTCCCTTTGCTTTGAACTTTGAGCATTGTAACTTTGCAGATGTTGTTTATGTTCAAACAGCAACATTACACACTAACTAAAGTTAGAAAAGTGAAATCATATTCAACCACCCCTTTAATTAATTTCCATAGCACAAAAAAAACTGTTGTTCAAACAGCAATAGCAACGCTGTGCGTGTGAATCAATCCGTTAACTATGGGTTCAAGTTCAAGCTCATGTCACAGAGGGTGGAGTGTGCCCTTTAGACTAGTTCTGTGGCGTCGTGTCGGCAGCCGGGCGCTAAGCATATCAAAGAGCGCTCTCTACTTCCTGTGCATTCCCTGCATGCCTGTGAACATGATACGTCTCTGTGGAGCTCAGGCAAACTCCAGCGCCTCGTAATGGAGCCTGCAGATACACAGGCAGAGAAAGACCAAGAAACACATG
This sequence comes from Leuciscus leuciscus, assembly GCF_965113295.1. Lineage (NCBI taxonomy): Eukaryota > Metazoa > Chordata > Actinopteri > Cypriniformes > Leuciscidae > Leuciscus > Leuciscus leuciscus. The sequence goes on along the minus strand of NC_138727.1, from coordinate 6,531,810 downwards.
CAGGCAGAGATGATATGAAGCCGATCGTTCGCACATGCTTTTGCTGCTTTTGTGCATAAGGATGAGCTCTGTTCGAATTTACCAATAGCCAATATACACAAAAATCTAATTCATTTCATATTAATGCAATTAATGCATTGCTTGAGAACCATAACAGACTTAAATTGGGCTAGTGAAATATATTACTTGGAATTAAATTACCATTCAAAAGATTGGGGTCAGTAAGAATTAGTTTTTTTTAACATAATTAATATTAAATTAATGACATTCATAATACAGTTCTGTTTCAAATAAATACTGTTCTTTTAAACTTTCTATTCATCAAAGAATTCTGAAAACATGTATCATGTTTTACACATAAATATTAAGCAGCACAACTGTTTTCAACATTGATAATAATAAGAAATGTTTGCAAATCAGCATATTAGAATGATTGCTGAAGGATCATGTGACACTGAAGACTGGAGTAATGATGCTGAAAATTCAGCTTAACCATCACAGGAATAAATTATACTTTAAAACATATTCAAATAGAAAACAGTTCTTTCAAATGCTAATAATGTTTCACAATTTTAAGTTTTTTACTGTATTTTTTATTTTCTTTAAAAGGCAGCCTCTGTGAACGTTACAAAATCATTATAAAATCTGTTTTAAGATCATTTTGAATATAAATGCCTCAGTGTAAACACTTTAAAAGTGCCATTTAAATATTGCATTTAAAATGATTTATCAATGTATTATTTGTTGTAACATTTAACTATAATTTTAAATATGGAAAAATTTGTTTTAAACATTCTATTTATTTGTCAATATGAAAAGTGAATTATTTAAATTTTTCTTTTATTAATAAATAAATTGATATTTCTAAGAGAAACCCCAAGTTCTCTACAACCATTTTTCGACCCTTTTTGTTCTTTGTAGTGGTGACGTGACAATAATGGAAATATGATAGGCATCAATTGAACCTGCGCTTCCCAAATAAGCTCCACATCTCAGTGTGTTGGAATATATGCATTAATCTCTAGTCTAGGCTATGGCTCTGACATATAACATTGACCTAAACTAACTATTGACCTGACCTAACTATTAAAAAAAAGGTTAAAGCGTTGGGGGTACTATTATGAAAATGTAACGTTATGCCATTTTGATGAGAGATGCATTCAGATGTTTCTCTGAAGTTCACGCGTGACAATCACTTTATGAGTGAAAATATTATTTTCAACCACAATTCAAAGATTTACAAAGGGACCCATCTGATGCCAGCAACTCAATGTTTTAAATCCAACACTCAACAGAGTCAGACACTTACTGTAACTCCAGGGTTCTTGACAGTGATGCAGGAGGTTGTGGCCCTCAACGCTCCACTCACTCCATGGTAATATTTGAAACAGATTTTGGTTTCAGCTGAGAAATATAAACACAGGATCATGTTTCTGACAGATCAAAATTTTTAAAATACAAACAGCACATATGGTATCTCCATCATTATTTTCATATTTGATTATTGTTTCAGCCTAAGGCAGGATGCTCACAGACCATCTGACCCATAATGCACACAAAAATGGAAAGAGCTTTCTCAAAAGGGCAAGCTGTAATCTGATTGGCTGTTACACTAAGCGTTTCAAAAAAGAAATCTTGCCAAAATTTGCGAGATTCATTGCATCTAATATTTAAAAGATATTCAAGAGTTTTGTAAGAGACATAGGGCCCTATTTTAACGATCTGAAACGCAAGTATCAAACGTGAAATGCAAGTAACTTTGTGGGCGGATCTCGGGCGCTGTTGCTATTATACCGGTGGGATAAATGACTCTTGCACTCGACGCAAATCTAAAATGGGTTGGTCTGAAGTAGCTTCATTACTCATAGGTGTGGTTTGGGCATAACGTGAAATAAACCAATCAGAGTGTCATCTCACATTCCCTTTAAAAGCAGGCGCGTTTGTTCCATGGCGGATTTCTATAATAATGGCGAATTTGCCAGGCGCGCGCCAGGAGCGGTTCACAGCCGAGGAGACCGACGTTCTCGTCAGGGCCGTAAAAGACAGAGAAGTGACATTGTATGGGGATGGGAGAAACCCACCCAAATTAGCTTCGGTTAAACAGGCGTATAATATTTTGGGTAAATGTGTAAGCTAGATTTATGCCTATTTTTCACATCTTCATGGACACCATAATGATTTCCCTCGTGTGGTAATATTTTTCCTTGTAATTATGTATGGTTTGCAAAAATGTGAACTGCTGCGTCTGTGTAGATTAGAGAAGCAAAGTGTATGCGCGTTGTGCACACGCTACATTATGGCCAAGCATGCGCCCTTAAAATAGCATCTGAATATCGCGCCACTGACTTTAGACTAGGTTTTTCCTGTTCTGTGGCGGATTTGTTTTCTGAAACTGCAAAATAGCACCAGGGAACGTTTACGCTGGAACACTCCTCCACTTTTCGATGAACCGCCCACGGAGCGCAAGTTCATTCCCTAATTTATCGAAGTGCGTCTGTGGAGGTAGAAGTCCGCTGTGCGCGGGTGCAAAATAGGAATGATACATGCGTCGATGTACAAAGTCAATTGCGCTGGGTGCAAGATAGGGCCCAATAAGTAGTAAGTGAGCCAGATATCTGTATATTTATTTAGCTTGTCTCTCAAATGTACATCTCATTTCAGCTTTACTTGGTCCTAAACATCCCAAAAATTCAACACGATAAATATAGAAATATACACTATACAGGACATGTCTGACCAACATGTAAAGCGCTCAAACATTGTTTGTTTTGCTTTTACATACTGAATAGGAGCAGATTTATCGCAAGTTAATAATCACAGGCATAAATGAAAAATTTGTATTTGACAGAATATGCACTTTTGTTCTCTTACATCTAGTTAGTTTGCTACTAAACTAGAAAACTAAGTTTCTACACTACCGTTCAAAAGTTCTAAACATCAGTAATATATTTTTGTGTTCTTGAACGAAGTATCTTATGCCCACCAAGGCTTCACTTATTTGATCAAATATACAGTAAAAACAGTAAAATTGTGAAATATAATTACAATTTAAAATTACTGTTTCCATTTGAATATATTTTAAAATGTAATTTATTCCTGTGATCAAAGCTGAATTTTCAGCATCATTACTCCAGTCTTCAGTCACATGATCCTACAGAAATCATTATAATATGCTGATTTGCTGCTCAAAAAAATTATTTATGATATTATAATACTATATACTGACCCCAAACTTTTGAACGGTAGTATACCAAACATTAGATGCCAGTAAACTTGTAAACTTTACCAGATCCATTGATTAATTAATGCTTTCACAGTACTGTAGCACAATTATTAAATACAACATTTATTTTAAAAGGCACATATGATTTTCAACTCTCTCACTTACGCTCCATGAAGTAAGGTCCGGCCTCAAGCATCCAGACGATCTGCCCCCTCTGAGTGCCGTTCACCCCGCGGTTCTTCGAATCCCAAACGTTAGCGGGACACGTCTCATCTGTGTCGGCACAAAAACGTGTAAATATTTGCCTTATGCATAAATAAATTACTAAGATGAAGGGCCTCCACCAGGAGTCAACAGCTCTCATTATCAACACATGGCTGTGAAACAACAGGATTGGCTGATCGATCGTGCCATGAAGCCGCCACACCTCAGTCACATTCTCTCAAGAGCTTAAAGTCTTTTCTAAGGCTCTGTGTCTGTCCTGAAGGTAAGGAACCGTGTTCTTAGTTGGTGTTTCCTGTTCTTTAACTCCTCAGCTCAACATGGCCCTGATCAAACAAACCTCCAGCCAGCTCCCATCTGTTTGCCTCTTTCATAGATCTCACTCCATGCAGAGAACCGTAATACAGCTTAATGCCCTATCATGCACGCATAATACAGTAAATACATTATAATCAAGGATATATAATATATATATACATATACATATATATATATATATATATATATATATAGAGAGAGAGAGAGAGAGAGAGAGAGAGAGAGAGAGAGAGAGAGAGAGATGTTATTCATTATGTGTTTATATTTACTGAGTAATATATAAATCTATTTTTAAAATGTTAATTATTAAAAAAAGAAACTTAATTTAGAAATTTTTAAAAAGATTAAATTTAAATATTCTAATAATTTATGATTTTTATATTATTAGTAGTATATATATGTGTGATATATATACTGTGTGTATATATATGAATGTACTATCTCTAGATAATTATATAAAATATGAAATTTAAATCTACATAAACAATTTAGCTTCATTTGATTTTAATACAGAAAATTATTTAAAAAATATACATTTTTAATACATTATGTAGAATAATGAATCTTCATTTCAAGTGGCAGAGTTAAAAGAGTGCAGTAATGAAGTGATTGGCCGATTCAGAGCTACAGGATTCAGAGCACTGAGGGTGAACCCATGAGTCCATGAGCACATTAGCTTCAGTTTCCAGTCTGAGCTTGTCTAATCAATACAGCCACATAAACCAGAGACCCAATGACCCACTGATTATCTCTCAGTGAATCTTCTTCTCCTTTCTGCCCTCTGGTTCAGGACAACCCGTCTCCGAACAAAAGAGAGAATAACATCTAATGACAAATCTCCCAATTAAGCAATCAGTCTGAATTAGGTGGAATTAGGCCTTATTAAGACCCGAATGAGTGAGTCAAATCTGTCCAGTTGCCGAAAAAAAATTATAATAATTAAGGAATCTGATTTCAAGCAGACTTGTTCTGACTACTATTGTATGCGATTTGAAAATATAAAATAAGATGTTTGGAAAGGATTTGATTTCAAGTTATTAATTCGGGATGCAGCATACATTTAACGTCAGATGTACTGGGAAAAAATAAACTTTCCGGATCCGATTTCAGCACAGTCTAGACAGTAAATCTAAAGATTGGATTTGACAAGCAAAGCAGAATTGGATGCAGTGTGACCTAATATAAAGATACAAAATCAATTTGACATAAAGTTATACTTTTTGTTTTTTTCACAAATTTTTTTTAATTTCTCTATTATTACAAGAATAAAAGTGCTTGTGAAACTTAATTTTTACTTTTCTAGCTGCAAGCTATATATTTCATGTGTTAAATACAGTTCAAAGAAAGATTCCATCTATGCATTCAGAAAAACTAACAAGCAGCACAATTTGATCCAGAATCCATTTGCACAAATGTCCATAATAGTGTCAGACTCTGAGGTCACATCCAATAAGGAAAGATATACTTAACTTTAACTCCATTGAATCTCCTGAGCTATGAAAGAGAAACCTTTGAGCAAGACAATTGAAAACTAATTGAGTGTATATCAGAGAATGGACCTGCCGGTATGCATTTCCAAACATTAATAAAATGAATCATGAAGAAGAAAGGGGCATTCAGAAGTGAGATTCCTCTGAAGAAAGGTTTACAGCTCGTGTTTGTCTCTCGGTGTGATAGCAGCCTGTGAGCAGTCATTTCGAGAGGCTCTTTATTCAGTCAGACCCTCAGTGAATAGACCAGCCTTGTCTACTGTGATCTACAGCAGCTCATCTGAAACTATATCACAGCGCTGACACTGGGCCTCTGTTCCTGAACGTCTACAAAACCCCACAATTCACCCCGCGTGTCACATGACTCACGTAAAAATCGATCATCTCTGACTCCAGCAGTGCCTTGCATCATCCAGTTTCCCAGAAAAACCAGCTAAATGCTTTACTGTAAAAAATCAGGACATATTCTGAGCACATCATCAACAATAAGACCAGTACATAATGCAATATTTAATGTTAAATGTAATACAGTTAACACACTTAACTAATGTGACAATAAAAGGACAGAAATAACAGACAATTTACAGCTGTCTATGACTCTTGTTTATCTGAAAGTGTTAAAAGTGTTAAAAATAAATGAATTTATAGGAACCTAAATATATACATATACAGTGGGGAGAACAAGTATTTGATACACTGCTGATTTTGCAGGTTTTCCCACTTACAAAGTAGAAGTCTGTCATTTTGAACATAGGTACTCTTCAACTGTGAGTGACAGAATCTAAAACAAAAATCCAGAAAATCACATTGTATGATTTTTAAGTAATTAATTTGCATTTTATTGCATGACATAAGTATTTGATACACCAGAAAAGCAGAACTTAATATTTGGTACAGAAACCTTTGTTTGCAATTACAGAGATCATACGTTTCCTGTAGTTCTTGACCAGGTTTGCACACACTGCAGCAGGGATTTTGGCACACTCCTCCATACAGACCTTCTCCAGATCCTTCAGGTTTCGGGGCTGTCGCTGGGCAATACGGACTTTCAGCTCCCTCCAAAGATTTTCTATTGGGTTCAGGTCTGGAGACTGGCTAGGCCACTCCAGGACCTTGAGATGCTTCTTACGGAGCCACTCCTTAGTTGCCCTGGCTGTGTGTTTCGGGTCGTTGTCATGCTGGAAGACCCAGCCACGACCAATCTTCAATGCTCTTACTGAGGGAAGGAGGTTGTTGGCCAAGATCTCGCGATACATGGCCCCATCCATCCTCCCCTCAATACGGTGCAGTCGTCCTGTCCCCTTTGCAGAAAAGCATCTTCAAAGAATGATGTTTCCACCTCCATGCTTCACGGTTGGGATGGTGTTCTTGGGGTTGTACTCATCCTTCTTCTTCCTCCAAACATGGCGAGTGGAGTTTCGACCTAAAAGCTCTATTTTTGTCTCATCAGACCACATGACCTTCTCCCATTCCTCCTCTGCGCTGGCTTGAGCAGGGGGACCTTGCATGCGCTGCAGGATTTTAATCCATGACGGCGTAGTGTGTTACTAATGGTTTTCTTTGAGACTGTGGTCCCAGCTCTCTTCAGGTCATTGACCAGGTCCTGCCGTGTAGTTCTGGGCTGATCCCTCACCTTCCTCATGATCATTGATGCCCCACGAGGTGAGATCTTACATGGTGCCCCAGACCGAGGGAGATTGACCGTCATCTTGAACTTCTTCCATTTTCTAATAATTGCGGCAACAGTTGTTGCCTTCTCACCAAGCTGCTTGCCCATCCCAGCCTTGTGCAGGTCTAATATTTTATCCCTGATAAAACCCCCTTACACAGCTCTCTGGTCTTGGCCATTGTGGAGAGGTTGAAGTCTGTTTGATTGGACAGGTGTCTTTTATAGAGGTAACGAGTTCAAACAGGTGCAGTTAATACAGGTAATGAGTGGAGAACAGGAGGGCTTCTTAAAGAAAAACGAACAGGTCTGTGAGAGCCGGAATTCTTACTGGTTGGTAGGTGATCAAATACCTATGTCATGCAATAAAATGCTAATTAAATATTTAAAAATTATACAATGTGATTTTCTGGATTTTTGTTTTAGATTCCATCTCTCACAGTTGAAGAGTACCTATGACAAAAATTACAGACCTCTACATGCTTTGTAAGTGGGAAAACCTGCAAAATCGGCAGTGTATCAAATACTTGTTCTCCCCACTGTATACTGTACATAAAATAATATGTTTCATGAAGAAAGGAAAATGTTGTAACGCCATTTTGATTCTTTTTCATTATTTCAGGACATTTTCATGACAATTCAGCACATTTTGCCCTCAAATGATAATTAACGTAACGTGCCTAGACGTTTTACGAAGGACATTTTTTGGACGAACAAATGTTCCTTTTAGTTATTTAAACCAGCATAAAAAAGCAGTAGAACAATTAATATCATATTTATGCACAGTATAAAGAGATTTACTTTGTATTGACATTTACTTGACCTCTTTTTATTTTTGTCCAATTAAGTAAAAGTAAGGAAAATTTGCTTAATTTGCCACGAATGTTGTCATAATGCAAAAAAAATAAAAAAATAAAATACTAATTAAAAACAGGCTTTAATCTCTTAATGGAAAATATATATTTTTTACTTTGGGCTGAGATTTGACCAAGTGTGTTGTTGGTATAGATTTTGTGATGGACATCTTTTTAACAAAAATGACTGAATACATATAAAACTCATGAGATAAATTTTTGTATTACTGTTTTAAAATAAATACATAAAATCAGCCAAATCAAACTATTGGTCATTGTTTGGTCATTTTTTTTTATCATATAAAACATTTCATATTAAGGCAGTTGTTCTGTTAGTGTGTAGCACAGGTCATGAATCAGGCCTTTGGTCAGTCCCACGGGGAACATAAGACTATGAATGAAACTCCAGAGGATCTGAGTGGATCGATGACGGGCACAATCCCTCAGTGGAGGCCTTTCTCTGGGACATTCCCCCTGGCCTGATCGATGGCCCCATGAAGCCGGCTGTAGTAGAGATCGGCTTTCACTGACCAAGACTGTCAAACAGACCTGTGCTCATCCCACATAACAGATTACTTACGCTTGTATATAATAATTTACATCTATCTTTAAGAATAAGCTAGCAAAAAGCAAATTTTTATGTCAACTAAATCATGAAATCTCATATAAACAATATTTTTACTATTTCTAAATAATCCATGAGTAATGATTGCATGCTTTTGTGGGTGCTTGAGGGGTTTTATGATATCAATATTCGATCCCTAGATAACCCGTGCCCCTCCAAGTTACTTTTTGGCTGTTAACCATTTGCAAAACAAAAGACAAAATCACATAAAAGTAACAGCACACGAGCTGCACAATTTAAGGTATCATTGCTGTAACTTGCACCACTAAATTCCCACTTCCAAGAAGCCAAATCTATAGAGATAGTATTACTGAAGCGGTTTTGATCCATTTGATTCAAGCTAATGCTTTTCTTTAGCTGATTAAATTTTATGAAGTATAATTTTTTCTTTCTTGTGCAAGAAAGAAAACTTCAAACATAACTTTAAAAGCATTAGACCCAGAAAGACAGATCCAAATATTTCAAAATTTACAGCACTTTCTGATCATTTAGTCACTGGTGTTATTTAAGAATATGATGCCAAATGGATTTGCCTCTCACACAATATTTAATTTAATTTGTATGGTTAGCTAATTAATTTTAAATAGCTAACCATCACTACACTAATACAGTGGAAAAGGGAAATCAAATGTGTCCACTTTACCTGCAATTATCCAAAATGATAAAAGAGTAATGTCTCCAAACGTAACAAATGTGTGTATAGTTCATTGCAAGTCAGTGAATGGTTAATTGTATTGCAGTTGCTCAGCTAGTCTGTATCTAGGGATACTGGTGGGTTGAGCTTTTTCATGGTTGGTTGGCATCTCATCATTCTCATGGGACGCTAGTCCTCCCACTTCTCCTCTACAAATCAAAACTACGGCGGTTATGGGCTCTCAAAAGCATCTACAATAATGCTGAGTAATTAGATTCAACCATCAGTGCAAGTGCGGAGGAGAAGACGAGATAAAATGTAGCTGATGACATGGTGCAATTAAAGCCAGTGAATAACAGAGTCAGCAGTTTATCTGGTTTCATTTGCTCATTCACTTACAGTCTTTGTGACAGTATTTACCATGCAATGGTAGAAATGTCTGGTTTCTGCTATATTACTTATGGTGTGATACACAGCTTTGTTGATTATAATGGGAGTAGGGATGCTCATAAATAAATAACTAAATACTCATTTAAGGTCATACAGATAAGAGTAAGACAGATAAGAGTTAAATAAATAAAGTCCAAATAAAGCCCCCAAAAAGTAAATCAAATGATATGAAGAAGCATTCATATGTTTAATATTTAATTTACTTGATTACATCTAAAAATACATATAAATATTCATATAAATTGGGGTTGAAATATTGCAATGTACTATACCGTTACTATTATATAAAATTACTCATTTGACACAATAAGAGTTTGGTCATACCGCCCACTTCTGGGTTACAGCCTGTCCAGCTCAATGGAGCGGCAACAGAGAGAATAATCTTTTTCCATCATTCATCCATCTTTTTCAGACCAGATATGGTTTTCTCTCACTCGGCTATTTCCAAACCCTAATAATGTATCTGTCAAAACAGGATTTAAACACAGACAAATCTGACCTTTAACCCAATCAAAATGAACCCCTGATGGAAAAACTTAGAAGCAAATATCTTTAAATGAAGACATAAGATTATCTAGAGAATATTCAAAGCAAATTATGGGCAAATAACGCATTACAAATTATGTAATGTGACTTTAAATCAAAATTAGCACAATTGTGCTTGGTTTTAGTCAGAAATACTTCAGATTATGGAAGTAAAATGTGTTGCAAACAACATTTCATGCTGACTTCAAAATGTACACTATATGTAGTCATGTTGGCCCAAACAGTGTGCATGACATCTAGTCTACACAAATGAGTGGTGCAATGTGTCAAACTAAGGTCTCTTTTGACACAAAACTGTCTAAACTGCAATCACAATGTCTACAGGCTACATTCTCTGCATGAAAAATTAGGCCTGCTATTTTGAGGAGACAAAGCCTTCTCCACATCACTTCACTTCAAGCTGCAATTCTGCAATTTCTGCACTTCTACTGGCAACAAATGGAACAGCAATCTGCTTGTTTGAGCGTCACAACATTAGCTTAACCAATGCCGTTCGTTTTGACCGGAACGACCTGATTGTCTAAAATGATGGAATGAGGGAAGTAACGGTAAGTAAATATAAGTTTACCTTCCTTAAAAGTAATATAATTAAATACTTTCAATAGAGAGTTTCCCCACACCCCAAAACATCTTACCAATTTGGTACAGCCCAATCCAGTCTGTGGCATCCACCTCCTCCTTGATGTCCCAAGAGATGACCAGGTTTTGCCCTCGCCCAAGTGTGAACTGGTACGTAGAGGCGGTTAAAGAGGAACGACTATCCGACGTCACCAGGTCGGTGTCACTGTTGGCCCGCTGCAGGCCCATCGGTTCAGGTGCTCCTCCTCTAGAGCTCGCCCCATTGGCAGAGCCACCATGCGACGAAAGGCTGCGGAGGTTTTCCGGGCTCAACGTGTAGCGCATGTGAGGGGTGCGCCTCCGCACCACTAGGAGATGTTCACGGGCGGTGGTGGTAGTGCCGGTTGCCATGGTGACTTGGGTGGAGGGGTGGGGAGTGTGGTGTGGGGAAGAGGTTGGGTGATGGGGAGTGTGGTGTGGTGAAGAGGTTGGGTGATGGGGAGTGTGGTGTGGTGAAGAGGTTGGGTGATGGGGAGTGTGGTGTGGTGAAGAGGTTGGGTGATGAGGAGGGGGATGGTGGGGGCGGGAACGGGGAGGGAGGACTGCCGTGGCCAGCGAGGGGCGAATGGTGGAGGTCGGGATTAGATGGAGGTAAGAAATAGGAGCCAAATGGCCAAAAAAAGGGGGGAAAGGGGGTGGGATTGGGTTTGGGCTCAAGGCGTGCCAACAAGCCCTAGATGGTGGAAGCTTTCTCCTTCCTTAAGTTCTCTGGAAGTGGTGGTGGCATCTAATATGAAGTAAAGACACAGAATTTAACTTAAGATATTCATAACAAACTTGGGTTTACGACCTCAAGGTATTTTAAGCACATCTAATCCAAAAGATTGAGGGTTTGCTGGGCCACCAAAACTCAACTCAAAGAGCATCTAATGGCAGTCAGATCTCTCAAGTGTTCATTTTCAAAGTCTTTGAGGAATGGTGGAGGTCATACGGAGTTAGTTTCTGGGTGGAAAATGGCCTTAAAACAAGGTTAGATTTGGGTTAGGCCCAAGAAATACCAACAAGCCCTAGTCAGCACAAGTTCTCTTCTTCCTTAAATTCTCTAGAAGCAGCAGTAACAACTAAAATGATGACTATATAAATTTGATTTCCGAAATTCATAACAATCTTGGGTTTGCGACCTTAAACACATCCAATCCAGATGATTGAGGATTTGCTGGGCCTCCAAATCTCAACTCAAAGAGCATTTAATGCCAGTCAGATCTTTCAAAAGTCCACAATCAATGAATGGTGGAGATCATGCAGAGATCGTTTCTGGGTGCCAAATGGCCTTTAAAAAAAAGCTGAGGTTTGGGTTTAGGCCCAAACGGGCCGACAAACCCACTCACAGCACTAGCTGATGATATTTTCTCCTTCTTCAAGTTCTCTGGGGTTTGGCATCTAAAAAGGCGATTACATAACCCACTTCTAAAATACCCAACAGACTTGAGTTTACGCCGTTGAGGTATCAAATAAGCATCCAAACCAGAAAAGAAAAGCTGCCGGATACCAGTCAGGAATCTCAAAGGTCCATATTTAGAGTCTCAGAGGGATTAAAGCATTGAAAAACGAGAATAAACTGAATATATTTCTCAGTATCATAGCAGTTTCCATCCAAATCATCTGCTATGGGCATTACTACTTCCTTTCGTTTAATGCAGGGTGGATTTTTCCTGTCCATTTGTAGTAGCCAAGATGGTAGTAAGAACTGGATTTGTGATGTAAGGAATCTGATCTCCGCTTTGCCTTCAGGTCCAGGAGATGGATTGAGACAGGGTTCGAGTCCACGCTGGGGTTTGGTTAATGGGACATATGCCAGTGGCCGTAAATGGAGGACAAATGATCCCTAAAAGAAAAGGGAAAAAAGCAAGAGGGGTAAATAGGTAGAAAAACAGATTGTGTTTATAAATTATACATTTATCACAATGAAGTTGAGGACAATGATTCATCAGTTTAACATAAGCTAAACATTTGTTGCATGATCTATCACCAAATTGTAACAACTTGCTGTTGCCAAACCCGCTCCTTTTTCACATATAGACCACTTTTCACAATCCGATCAATTTATGATGGACAAAAGACAGGTACATTTGTATTCATAACGAATCTGCTTTCTTAATAGAGAGCCTAAGTCCCGCCCCTCCGCTTCCGGCTCATGGGACCTTATGTCGGAAAAAATATGTATGGTAGTCAATGGCGAGAGACAACTTATCTTTTTATTCCGTCTGAACTGTGCCCTGAATTACACATATGATGTTTGTCAATTTAAAAGATAATTATGAAAGTCAAGAAAGTCGCAGTTTGTCATAAAACAGAAGAGTAACATTTAGTTTTATGTGAAAATCGCTCAATGAACTACATCTCTCGTCTCGCTCTATGTACGTCACCATCCGTTGCTCGTATGTGTGCAGTCTGGTACAAAACACTCAGGCATGACGGCGTAACGTTACGATTATAACGTAAGACTATAGAAAAAATGACAGACGTTAGCTTCAGTAAAGTTAGCTTCATTCATTGAGAAAAAAGGTATGACGTCACATGTGCGCCTTTTGGGTTTGTAGTCTTTGTAATTACGTATTTTCAGAGTCTTATACCTCAACAGTTTTACATCAAACTGCGACTTTCTTGACTTTAAAATGTATCTTTTAAATTGACAAACATCATAAGTGTAATTCAGGGCACAATTCAAACGAGATCAAAATATTTGTTGTCTCTCGCCATTGACTACCATACAATATTTTTCAGAATTAAGGTCCCATGGTGGTCAACCGGAAGGGGAGGGACTTAGGCTCTCAATATCAGCATCAAAAAAACCTACACTACCATTCAAAATTTTGGGATCAGAAATTGATCAGAATTGACAGTAAAGATTTCTATTTCAAATGAATGCTGTTATTTTAAACTTTCTATTCATCAAAGAATCCACAAAAAAATATAAAGCAAGCAGCACAACTGTTTTCAACACTGATAATGATAAGAAATGTTTCCATAGCAGAAAACCCGCATATTAGAATGATTTCTGAAGGATCATGTGACACTGAAGACTGGAGTAATGATGCTGAAAACTTAGCTCAACCATAACAAGAATAAACTGTATTTTAAAATATATTAAAATAGAAATTGTAATAATATTTCACAATATTACGGTTTTAATTGCATTTCTGGTTAAAAAAAAAAAAAACAGTCTTGTTGTGCATAAGATAACTTTCAAAAACAAAACAAAAATCATACAGACCCCAAGTTTTTGAACAGTAGTGTATATTAAATCTGCCAACAATAAATATATTTTAATTTGGTTAAATTTCAAAATCAATGGTAACAGCAAAAAGATTCATATTGATTGACACAAAGAAAAAGAAAAAAATCTAAATACTGCCCATCGGCATCACTGTGTAATCCTTCTGTAAACCTCTTTCTTACTGTATATCACCATTCTTCTCCCATTTTCCCTCACATCATCTCTCTCACAGTCAGCCCTCCTTTCAAGCTTAGATAAGCGTGCAGCTCCTAAATTAGCTCTTTCTGCTTGAGTTGTCTATGCAGGTTTCCATAAGGGTGTGAAACAGCGAGCGATGTGGCATGCCCAGCTTTCCTCAGCACGTCCTGGCCACCGACCAAACACAAGAGCTTTCTATACCACTGCCAAAATCATCCCGTACACAGCCACAAGCGGTCTCGCTGTGTCTGTAGGGCAGTCTACAGACACTGACCCATCACAATACCACGTTTTAAAGTAAATACCATAGTACATAAATGTGGTAATCGATCAGTCTCATGTTATATACTATATATCAATGTACTATGCCATTGCATCTAATGTACACCACTGTATTTTCCTGTAAAAAGAACATTAACAGTAGATGTTGCATATAAAAAGATCACTTAGTGCGAACTTCTGAAAAATGAAAATAAGTTTGCATTTTATGCTTTCAATTTCACCACAAGTGGTTTGCTTTTGACAGAGTAAAGCCGTTTTGTTAAATTGCTGTGCGATGGTTTAATATGGATCCAATTATCAGATGCAGAGAATGGAGAGAAACGAAGACAGATGGAGAAATTAAGAAACAGAAGAGAAAGCGATGAAACTCGGGAGATAAAATATGATCGAGATCAGACGGTACAGTGGAACTTGCATAACTACAGCGCAGACAGACAGCGAGAGAGAGAAGACAAATGAAAACCATATATCAGATACGGCATATGAACACAAGCAAGGCATTGGATCATAAACATCACATTTTAATGACATCTGTAGAGAAATATTGTTAATACGGCTAGGTTTAGAATTGATTGGTGTAGATATTTCCCCAAAAATGGCATCAGTTACTCATCATGCTATTTTAAACCCGTAAGACTATCTTTCTTCTGTGGAACACAAAGGATTTTAGAACATTTAGGATATTATCAAAGCACATGAGGACTGGTGCTGTCAAGCTCCAAAATGAGAACCATAAAAGTATGACACCCTAAAAGTGTCATAAAGGTGGTGTGATATAAGGGAATTTGGTATATCCTAAGTCCCAAGTCTTACAATAGCTTTGTGTGCGAAACAGAGCAAAATTGTCATTATTCACTGGAAATTTTGACGCCCGGGTTTGCTCTCCTTGGTGCATTCATGATCGTTCAAGAAAGATGTAGTAATTCGTGAACAAATCATTCTTTTGAAAGTTCTTTTCTTTCTATGAATGATTGCAGAGGTTAAAAGCTCACTGTAAGGAAAGATTTTCAGTGAAAAATTTCTTAAATTGACAGCAGAAGACTTGAAATATAGCATTTGTGATAGGAAATGTCTATGGTGCTTTTCTGTCTATTCTGAAGCTTGAAAGCTCCAGTCCCATTATATTGTAATTGTACGGCAAACAGCAATGAATACATTCTTCAGGGGGGAAAAAAGGATAGTCATATGGGTTTTGTAAAAGCATGAGTAAATCATGACAAAATTGGTGCACAGCCTTACTAAATACTCTGGAGAGAAACGTTAAAGCTCAGTGATACTGCAGCAATGCTACAAATAGTCACATGTCAGATGCTGTAAACTAAAATATCTCCTGATCTTTTTTTTCGCCTTTCTTTGACGTGTGGTTATGCTTTTTTGATAGTCCACATTAGACATTCTACTAAGTAACTTTGCATCAACATGTCTACTAACTCTCATTAGAGTATTAGTAGACTGTCTGCTTAATATCTGCTAACATTTTATTCTGATGCTCCTCAACAAACATTCTACTGACTATAAGTAACTTTGCAGCAACATATCAATTAACCTCAACCTGACAGTCTACTAACGGTCTAGTAATACTCTGAGAGTTAGTTGACATGTAGTCTCAGCCTCAGACGTCACGCCCACGGACCGTTGGCTGAACGTTCGATGCATATGGCACACTTTTCTGGAAACACTTCAGGAGGTTCGAAGTCGCGATCTGATTGATTGAATTCTGCAGGATGTCTGGGAGACGTTTGTGTCGAGTTCTTTATTGGTCCGCCTGGAAACAAATGGCGTGACGCCTAAACCCCTAGTGGAAGAAGAAAGCCGTTACTTGGGCGGAGTTGCACCTGAGAATCCCTGTGGTGAGGAGCAGAGAGTTCGCTCAGAGTTGGAGTAAATCACTCCGCAGAAGTAGCAGTGCTTCGCCTTCTGAGAATATAGTTCCCAGTATGTATACGGTTAGAAGATGGCTGTGTCTCATGTGACCTTGTTATTTGTACACACTGTGACTATACAAATCACAACATGTAAATATTGGCATTATTTTGTCACTTATTGGGAGCAGTATGCTAGCCGGAGCCGTTTACCTCCAGTCTTTGTGCTAAGCTAGGCTAGCGGTAGTCAGACACAGTTACGGCACGCACGGAGATGAAAAGGGTATGTATGGACTTAAAGGATTAGTTCACCCCAAAATGAAAATTTCCTAATAATTTACTCACCCCAATGCCATCCAAGATATCCATGTCTTTCTTTCCTCAGTGGGAGAGAAATTATGTTTTTTGAGGAAAACATTTCTGGATTTTTCTTCTAACAATGGACTTCATTGGTGACCATCGTTTTTAAGTCCAAATCAATGAAGTTTCAAAAGTATTTGAAGTGTTTAAACGGGCTGTACGCGATCACAGCTGAAGAAGAGGTTGTTATCTAGCGAAACGATAGGTCATTTTCAAAAAATATATATAATTTATAGACTTTTTACCTTCAATAGTTCAGATTGAGCTGATCAACAAACAGACAGGGAACTACGTCATCACGTTGAAAGGTCACGCCGGCGCCGGCAATACTATTTGAACTACTATTCATATTCATCAGAATGTTATTCATATACTATTCATATTCATATTCACTGAATACAATTACTATATATATAATAGCAAACAATACTATTTGAACTATCCTCCTACGTACGGTCGCGTTGTAAACAGTGGGGCGGTACTTCCGCCGGCGCCGGCGCGACCTTTCAACGTGATGACATAGTTCCCTGTCCGTTTGTTGATCAGCTCAATCCAGAAATGTTTTCCTCAAAAAACATAATTTCTCTCCCACTGAGGAAAGAAAGACATGGATATCTTGGATGGCATTGGGGTGAGTAAATTATTAGGAAATTTTCATTTTGGGGTGAACTAATCCTTTAACTCTGGGGGATACGGTGAATAAGCTAAAGTCCCAAAAAGTCGGCGTGTTCCGTTAAAGTATTTTAGCATGACACACATTACCATTAAAATGTTTGGGGTCAGTAAGATTTTTTAAAGAAATTAATACTTCAGCAAGGATCCATTAAATTGATTAAAAGTGACAAATCTTTTGTAACATTATAAATGTCTTTACTGTTTCAAATAAACGCGGTTTCAAAGAATCCCGAATACAAAAGGATTACGGTTTCCACAAAAATATCAAGCAGCACAAGTTTTCAACATTGATAATAATAATAAGAAGAAATGTGTCTTGAGCAGCAAATCAGCATATTAGAATGATTTCTGAAGGATCATGTGACACTGAAGACTGGAGTAATGATGCTGAAAATTCAGCTTTGCCATAACAATAATAAATCATATTTTAAAATACATTCAAAAATAGAAAACAGTTATTTCTAAATTGTAATAATATTTCACAATATTACTATTTTTACTGTATTTTTGATCAAATAAATGCAGCCTTGATGAGCATTGGAGACTTAAAATCCTACCGACCCCAAACTTTTGAACGGTAGTGTACTAATATTTCTGATACCAGTTTAGTTTACCATCTGAACACGCTGCTGAATAAGTGTTAGTGTTAAAAAAAAAGGACAAGTGTGTCTGTTGAGCAGGAGTTGAGAAGGTCCCACTGGGCGGTCTGGTGCTTATGTAACGGCCATGCTGTTCACTCGCTCTCTCCCACACATTTCTGCTGCATTGTTTAAAAGTGTGACAGCAAGGAACTTTCCTGGGAAATGTCACTATCAATAAAAACAGGAAGAAGGGAGGTTGAGGGGTGACAGGTGAAGTATGTTTACCTTTCCGTGAAGCATAAGTGTTTGTAGTCTTACTCTGAAGGGATCGTTCATGCTATGGTTACAGTCCATAAATACTCCATTTTTATTTTATCTCTTTTATTTAAAGCTTTTCTCACCTATTAATCAGTCAATAATGATTCACAGTGATTCATTTCTTAAGTATATTCTACACTTCCATACACTAAAAAAAGCCAGTTTAGTTGTAAAAAGCATTTTCCTCTCTTTCTGTTTGATATACAGATTACATTCACCATGGTTTTTCACACATCATGCCAACTGGTTATGCTCATGACACCATCAGATATTACATTTTTTTCTGTCCTCACCTTTTCTTACTGCTAAAATTAGCCCTCATCACAGTTGCACAAAGCTTCCGATGAAACTTTTCATCATTACTTCAACAGCTCGTCTGTATGCCGCTGTCAGAGCAAATCCTCAGAGGAGCGACTGCTCCATTTTACAACAGCAGACAGTGAGAAGCGTCGTAACACGTTGAGACGAGTGGGCTTTTATACCTGAGAAAATTATCTGGAGCCAGTCAGTTTGGAAACCCAATTTTATACCTCCATGGTTCTGGAGAGCTCATCTAAAAACAGCATTTTAGGAGAACATTCAGCAATTCTCTAGTCTTGCAGAGCCAGATGTTTGAGCATGACTGGTCCACATTTTCACACAATCTGACCAAGAACTGCACAATTAGGATGTGTTCACACTTGTAGTTTGGTTCACTTGGTTTGTTTGGTCTGGACCAAAAACCTTAGCGTTCACATTGCCATTTTAACACTGAATCTAAAGGCATAGGGATATGTTAACAACCTGATTGGTCGGCTTTTATTATGTATATTTCCTGACAGAACTTACCGAACATCCAAAACAATGCTGTGTTCCCTTTAACAACACAAAATCGTTTTCTTTTTTTTTTCACAAAAAGTATTTTTGTCACTTGATAAACTTAAGGTTGAGCCACTGTAGTCACTTGGACTATTTTAACGATGTCTTTACTAACTTTTCTGGGCTGGCAGATATCGATTACCTACCCGGCTCTCAGATTTCATCAAAAATATCTTAATTTGTGTTCCGAAGATGAACGAAAGTCTTACGGGGTTGGAACAACATGAGGGTGAATAATTACTGACAGAGTTTTCATTTTTGGGTGAACTAACCCTTTAACAACACAAAAGCTCTTCTTTACAAATACAAACACTGACGAGAACTACGGAGGTTAAATGAAGAAATACATACAGTGAACCTTCAAAAAATTCCACTCCAATTGCATCGACCCTCCCATTGTGCCTTTCATTTCCTCTTGAACTCACCAATTAGTCTCGGATTGCTCTGAGAGCATCAGGGTAAGTGTTGGTCCTGGTAGCAGGTGAAACTAAATAAGATCAAGAGGAGATTCACACTACCAGTGTTAGATCTCTCTCATTTATTATTCTCCTCTGATGTGATGGTCAGCAGGAGATCTTCACACCAGAGTGCACTCCCTGCTAAGATTGCTGGGATGCCATCAGAAGGGTGAAGTTTTAAGAAAAACTAGGTCAGTAATTTTCCTGATGTCCCACAAATGCCATGAATACACAGAGCAGGACTTTGAATCTATTTAAAAGCAAGCTACATTTACACAGTTTCTGTTTTTGGTTTAAACACGAGAGTCCACCAATGACAAACCAGCAGTGGAAGTGTGTAACTTAACACTACATATGCTACAATGTTAAAATTTCACTATTTAATGTAGTTTAACTTTGTACCCTTTCGTCGGCGCCGATGGCCTCGTGGTCAGCGCGGCGACATGTAGCGCCGTTGCGCTCGGGCGGCCCGAGTTCGAGTCCCGGCTCGTGGACCTTTCCCGATCCCGTCCCCCGTCTCTCTCCCACCTCGTTTCCTGTCAACTCTATACTGTCCTGTCACAATAAAAGGCAAAAATCACCAAAAAAACAATATACCAACAAAAACTAAAAAAACTTTGTACCCTTTTTAGAGAACTACTGTTTTTTTAAAAACAAAATACTATATAATTGTTTTTTATCATTTATAACATTTTCTACTTATAAAAATTATAAGTAGCTTCAGAATCTTGTAACGTAACTACTTTCATCTAAAGGATGGCACTTATCTTATCTCAGATTAGCTACTTTTCTGTAGATTAGAAGCAAAGACTATTTCATAAGGTGGCCATCTTGGAAACACCAACATGAGGTCAACAGTGCTCACACACTTTTTCAGCTTATTTCCAGAAGTATTTTTCCAACAGGGATCTTAAAAAGTCTTAAAGACTTATAAGCCATGAACCAAACAAACCAGCTAAGGTGAATCACAACATTAGACGCAAAAAAAGTCTTCAACGAGCGAAAGCACTGCAGTCCATGAATAGTTGCATATTTATACAAATATTTAAGTAATTTGAGAGCGTAGGGAAACTGACTCTATGCCACTCGCAATAAGAGTTATTTTGGCGCAATTTACTTCTCGTGATTCTCTGAATGATGTAGATTTTTTTGCAGAATCATGGGTAATGTAGTTTCCCACCAGGCTTACCACTGTTAAACATGATTACTATATAAAAAAATAAAATAAAAAGTTTAAACAATGCTGACAGATGGCTTCAACAAAAGCTTTTTCCATCAATTAACAACCACGTCGCTTACAGAAGGTCTGTCTTTAAAGATGAGATAGATAGATAGATAGATAGATAGATAGATAGATAGATAGATAGATAGATAGATAGATAGATAGATAGATAGATAGATAGATAGATAGATAGATAGATAGATAGATAGATAGATAGATAGATAGATAGATAGATAGATAGACAGACAGACAGACAGACAGACAGACAGACAGACAGACAGACAGACAGACAGACAGACAGACAGACAGACAGATAGATAGATAGATAGATAGACAGAGAGACAGACAGAGAGACAGACAGACAGACAGACAGACAGACAGACAGACAGATAGATAGATAGATAGATAGATAGATAGATAGATAGATAGATAGATAGATAGATAGATAGATAGATAGATAGACAGATAGATAGATAGATAGACAGAGAGACAGACAGAGAGACAGACAGACAGACAGATAGACAGATAGATAGATAGATAGACAGACAGACAGACAGACAGACAGACAGATAGATAGATAGACAGAGAGACAGACAGAGAGACAGACAGACAGACAGATAGATAGATAGATAGATAGATAGATAGATAGATAGATAGATAGATAGATAGATAGATAGATAGATAGATAGATAGATAGATAGATAGATAGATAGATAGATACTATACCTAAGTTTTTTCAGTAGGTCAGAAGGTCAATCTCCCCAAACTTTTAATAAACAAATCAATGTATACTTCAGCTCATTGGCAACATGTCTGCTTCCACATCCTACAGGCTAGCACGCTAACTGGCACACATACAGTAGGTGTGCGTCTGATCGCTGGGCGAGGATTAGAGGGTGAATGGGTGGATTTAGCGGTGACAGAATGCTTCTATTAATCCCTGTATTACCGCGCCGGTCTCATCTCATTTCTGTGGCCTGATTGCCCCTCCCTCTCTCTCTCTCTCTCTCTCTCTCTCTCTCTCTCTCTTCACTAACACAAACACAACTGCACAGGCTCCAGTCGGCAGCATCTCACATTTCATCTCTGCCTCCTCCACCTGTCCTACTCATATTTTTCATTACGCTGTAATTTCTTCCTAACATGTTTTTTCCCAAACTACACCGCATATGTCTCTCTTTTCTTTTTGGATTACTGTCATGCACTTTATCTTTCTCAAATGAATAAACAGTTTATCCTCTTTTGTATGCTTTATTTTGTACAAATTAATTATATTTTAGGATTATATGTCTAAATTTATACCCTATGTATCGAAATTGTGATTTGTAATAGCTGACGTTACAAAGCTAGAGACAGTGTTGTTATTGTTAACTAAAACAAAACTATTTTTCAATCATTTAAATAATGATTAAAAAATATATATAAAT
The DNA here is from genome assembly GCF_965113295.1 of Leuciscus leuciscus. NCBI lineage: Eukaryota > Metazoa > Chordata > Actinopteri > Cypriniformes > Leuciscidae > Leuciscus > Leuciscus leuciscus. The sequence goes on along the minus strand of NC_138727.1, from coordinate 6,509,706 downwards.
ATTAGATGAAAAAAATCAAGTAAAAAACTTGCAATTAAGCAATTATTACTCAAATTAAACTATAAAATTAAACCTGAAAATATATATGAAAATAAAATATAGCTTTTATACTAATAAATCTAATTATTGGTAAATAAATGATACTTAATAAATACTAAATAATACTAAAATAACACTAAGAATATTCTGGATGGTTGCTAGGTGGTTTCGGAAGAGTTTCTGGTATCGACAATATCCTGGTAGCTACAAGATATATGACCATATACACACATGGATTCCTCCATGCAAGTTTTGTCATCTGCAAGGTGAAAGTCTTTTGTTTTGTGGTCTGTCTGTATCCCTGCAGAACTAATCCAGATTTGACTCAAAATCAAACCTCCAGTCACTCTCAATCGCTGAGAGTAGACAGATTAGTAAATAAGTTATTGGAAATTATTGGAATGATGAATAATAGAACAGATTATTTTCTTTATAAACTCAGTATCAGTTAATGCTTTCAAAAAAGGATGAGTTATTTTTTTTTATTTTAATAATGATAGTGTCAATACAGCTGGCAAAGTCACGCGACACGAGTGACAGAGACTCTTGACAATGCAACAAAGTCTATTCCTATGAACTACGACTGCACAATATATAATAAAATTGATATCACGATATGGCCTAGTGCTATAATAAGGCTTGAAAAAAAATTATTGTTTACAAACAAGTTCACAAACACAGATGCGAATCCCTGCCAGACAATAAGTGTCACACTGATACCTTGTGTTAATGTGTCGATCAATACACAAATGGGGCAACAAAGTTACCTTCAAATGTCTGAGAATCAAACCACAAATGCTACTATTCAAGTAGATATTAATAAACATGATAAAAGTTCGCTCAACAAGATTCTTATCAAACGGTTGCTCCGCCATGACAGTAGTTGACCTGACAGAAAAAGAAAAACGAGTTTTAGTTTAATTTTGTGAAGACATTGTATAAAGCGCTTTGCACTAGTCTAGTACGCATTGTGTTTGAATCATTTTCCGAATTCAACAACATGAACTCAAGCTTGAGCAGTGAATCATACATAAAGAATGTGCATTAGGTGTGTTTTTGCTTTTTTATGTTTTTATTCAATTTATGCAGGTGCTGTAAATTTAATCATTACTAAGGGTGTCACGATTTCGATTTTAAATCGAAATCGATCGAAATTAATGCTCAATCTCGATTATCGAATAAAAAAATTGAATCGTCGAGGCTGCCACGCCCACGCCCCATATGTCACGTCACCTCGGCTTGCCTGTAATAGATAAAACTCCTTTTCTCGAGAATATTGAAGACTTTGTTTTAAAACGCATTGCAGCTGCACAGCGAGAGCATCATAGCTCGTCTGAGCGAGCTGATTGTCTGTGCTGCGGCAACTGCACGAATCTATGGCGAGTTAGCAGTGGCGTGCGGTTCAATGAGAGCGCTTGGCGCCCAGCTAACCTCGAGCGCGCCAATTTGGACGTGGCTGGAGAGTATAAATTCAGAGAAAACTCGCCTTTAGGACTTTAGGTTTAAATCGACTGAAGCGAAGTACCTGATATGAGCGAAATAGCACGCAGGCAACGCAGTACTCATTCCCTTATCTCTAAAGGCCAATTTATACTTCTGCGTCGGGTGCGCGTAGAAGGTACGGCGTAGCATACGCATTGACGTGTACCATACGTCGTACCCTTCGCCGTACCCTGACGCGCACCTCCTCAAAAATGTAACTACGCGTCGCGGCGACGCGGACCGCAAGATCTGTGATTGGTCGGCTGGATAGCATCGCGTTTCCTCCTACGCATTTCCGGAAGGATCTTCTGCACTCTGCACCGCCCGACCGCCATTTTTAAATTCCGAAGATCAGTGAAGAGCCATGGAAATAGACCAAGTGACCGAGAGATTGCTTGAAGAAGTGCGGAAATACAGCCATCTGTATGACTCCTTCAGTCGCCATTGCTCGTAGAAACCTAAACTCAAAACAGCCGCGAGGAATGTAAACACAGTGGAACATTAAAACCCACCCGCGCCAACTAGCGTTTCGGCGGTGTAACTGCAGAGCAACACAGACATTCGCAGAAGTATAAATGCTCACGACGGCGTCGCCTACGTGCGTAGCCTACGACGTACACTACGGCGTACACTCGACGCAGAAGTATAAATTGTTCCCTTACGAGAACGTTCTCTCGTACTGCATTGCAAACGCTGTGGGAACCCAATTTAAAACGCCGTGCTATTCGCCTGTGACTGCTCTGAGGAGTCCAGGGAGCTCCAGGACTATAATAGGTATTAGGTTATATTGTTTAAGTTTCCAATTGACTGAAGATATAAGTTATTCTTACATTATGTTGTTAATAAACTTTTTAAATTTGACAATGTAGTGTGTGGTACATTGCGAACAAAGGTCAGATATTATTATATTGCAAAAAAGTCTAAAAATGGCATAGCTTGTGCTTTCAATTATTTTTTTTTTAAATCGAGAATCGAATCGAACCGTGACTTTAGAATCGAAAATGTAATCGAATCGAGGATTTGGAGAATCGTGACACCCTTAATCATTACGTATTCTATTGTCATTAAACAATTCCGTCATATTTTGTAACTTCGTTTTTTTTTTTTTTTTTTAATAACAAAATAATTTAATTTCAACAAATGTACTGTCAACAGCAACACTGCGTCCCCCATATTTCGTCCCCAAAGTTCAGAGTATCCCAATCGTAATTTTGTCATGTTAAGAACCTTCCCTCTACACATACCTCTAAGCAAAATATAGCCTATAGCTCATCCCAGATCTCTGCTCAGCAACACATGTACAACATACTCTGACTCACAAAATACATTATGAAATTATTATGAAAATGAATAAAGAAAAATAATACAAAAAAATAACATTAAACAGTAAATTTTTTGTCTTCAGTTTGATTTTTCTGACATGACTTGAACGCACAATTGGAATTCATATTCTTCACAATGCACTAGCCTGGATGCCAGCCGAACTTAGCCCCGCCCACAACATTTGAGGTCAGGAAGTTCAGTCTGGACTTGATCCGTTGTGGAGCAACTATGCTCTAACCAGAGCTGTTCGGACCAATCAAATTGTCAGGGCGGGCTTTATACGATGATGGACAGATGATCAACAGTAACGTAATCATCCACGTCACCAAAGAGCGCTTGGGTTGAATTCGTTTACAACAAAGATGGCTGCCGCTGGAGAATTGAGATGTGTAGATTCCGCCATCGCGTCTGTTATAGAAGATATCGACAGCGCATTAATTTTAAAAGAGGAACAGAGAACCGCGATCGAGGCATTTGTCGATCGGAAAGATGAATGAAGAACATACGTCACTACTCCATTGCTCTGATTGGTTGTAGGTCTATCCAATTGAGTGAGGAGGCATTTTCTTTCCTGGTTTGGTTGAAACACGCCCCATAATCACAGCCCAATGGAGCAGTATCAGATTTTTTTTTTATTTTTTTATATATTAATGAAATAAAAGGCTACTTATAAGTACACTTTTAAAAAGTGCACTTTGTAATAAGGTGAAATAAAGTTTCTAAATCATTGTTTAAATGTTCTTTTGTCACGCTTTAAGAAAGTACACTTCAGGCTAACAATGCACAACATAATCAATCAAATGTAGAAATAAAACCTTTCAAAAGCCAAACAAGCACAGAAACAATTAAACACCCAACCATAAACCTTACCCCTCCATCTGTCTAGTTAGTACGGTCCACATAACTTCAACTGCTGGCAACTGGACCGCGCCAACACGCCTAAAGTAATAGGGGAGGGCGATATGTGCTGTCCACAGCGTTTAGCAGGTCTGTCTGTGGCGCTGACGCCTGTGGCTGTTACTCTGCCAGGAACGGTCAGAAGCTCACCTAAGATGCATTAGCTAATGATCTTATATCCTGTCCCCACCTCAAGGCACTTCCTCCCGATGACTGACTCAGCGCTCCCAAATCCTGTCTAATGCCTCCACTGAAAGACTTTACCTTTGAACCCTCAGAGCACTCAGGCTAAACGCCGGCCTGATGGGACGACACATGCCATGACGCTAACTAGATTATTTGGGTAAATGGGAATATCTGAGGTAGAACCTTTCACCTTAACCTTGACAACATAGTATCTAAATGATCCTCATTATGCAAGTCTTCGCTGTATGCATCCTTTCCTTCAACAAGATTAGCTCTTGGCAGGAAAAGGAAATGACCATTTAAACCAAATGTTGTGACTCATTCCAGAAGAATTGTCTGGGCTCTGCATAAACTAATGGCCACAAAAAATTGACCATAGATTGTCCACCAAAATACCTTACTTGCAGTCATCATTATTACAATATAAATTCAATTGGGGGAAAAAACATAAATTTAAAAATAAAATACATTTTCCAGGGAACATGATTAGGAAGTAGATTGTATTTCTGAAAAAAAAAATTTATTTTCTCTATTTTTGTAAAAGGCTCATTGGTGTGCTTAATTGTATTGCGTGTGCACTTGTAGAGTACTTCAAATCTTAAAAGATTTTTTTTTATTTAGATATAATATTAATGAAATAAAAGGCTACTTATAAATACACCGTTAAAAAGTGCACTTTGTAATAAGGTCAAATTAAAAGCTTTTAAATCATTATATTTTGATTTTAAAAAAGTACACTTATTCTGGTGTGCTGACTGACTAACATATACTAAAGCACAGGACTTACAATTTTAACTGTAGCATGTTATTAAATATATACATTCAAGTTAATATATTGTAAATGTACTAAATTGCTAATGTATCATTACAAATGTGTTATATATTTAAAAAAATAAAAATAAATAGAAATTACATTAAAGTATATTTTAGTTTCCCATAAATGCTTATTGGTATACTCTTTAACCATGTATTTCTAAAGGCCAATTTATACTTCTGCGTCGGGTGCGCGTAGAAGGTACGGCGTAGCATACGCATTGACGTGTACCATACGTCGTACCCTTCGCCGTACCCTGACGCGCACCTCCTCAAAAATGTAACTACGCGTCGCGGCGACGCGGACCGCAAGATCTGTGATTGGTCGGCTGGATAGCATCGCGTTTCCTCCTACGCATTTCCGGAATGATCTTCTGCACTCTGCACCACCCGCCCGCCATTTTTAAATTCCGAAGATCAGTGAAGAGCCATGGAAATAGACCAAGTGACCGAGAGATTGCTTGAAGAAGTGCGGAAATACAGCCATCTGTATGACTCCTTCAGTCGCCATTGCTCGTAGAAACCTAAACTAAAAATAGCCGCGAGGAATGTAAACACAGTGGAACTGGAACATTAAAACCCACCCGCGCCAACTAGCGTTTCGGCGGTGTAACTGCAGAGCAACACAGACATTCGCAGAAGTATAAATGCTCACGACGGCGTCGCCTACGTGCGTAGCCTACGACGTACACTACGGCGTACACTCGACGCAGAAGTATAAATTGGCCTTAAGGCAATAGAAGTAATTACAGAGTTCCCACCCCTTGGTTAACTTCAAATTCAAGGACCTTTCAAGGACTTTCCAGGTCCAATAATACCCTCAAATTCAAGGACTTCATGTGGGGACACATTTCAAGTGAGAGCGAGGTGACATCGTGTTATTACAGTTATAACATTGTTACAGTTTTGCACGTGTGAACGTCATGGCAACGTACAACACAAAATACCTCACTCGGGGAACACTTAACGTAACGCGTAAATGCGCGTAACTAGCGTAAATCAAGCAAGCTAATATGCATAGGCCACAAATTGTTGGCGATATAACCCATTAGCGGACCGGAGGGAATAATATGGAATTTTTTTGCACAAAATAAATTCAAGCACTTTCAAGGAGCTGTATCTATGTAGGCCTGTGTTTATTTTCAAAAACTTTCCAGGGCCTTGGCATTTTTTTTTTTTTCAGATTCACAAACTTTCAAGGATTTCAAGGACCCGTGGGAACCATGAGTCCTACTTACTGTAGGCAATTTTGAAAAAGCACTCTGAAGTTCAGCTAATTGCATTTAAAAAATCATTTAAACTATATTACATTTTAATTTAATTGCAATTAACATGCAATTATGTGTCAGAAAACATTACAGTCAGTTTACACGGAAGTATATTATTTCTATAATAAATCGAAAACTCATTTAAAAGCATGCTAAAGTGCACTTCTTTTTCACAAGGGTATGGCATGCACCTACAGCTCAAATACACCAATGAAAAAGAAAATCTTTTAAAATTGTGTTTTCGACCAAAATAACTGCAGGATCAATAAAACGTAAACGTTTTTTAACCGTTAAAATCATATTACAGGTGTAAACAGCAATGAGAGCACTCACTGTATGGTTATTAAACCGAATCCAGCAACAAAAAAAAATGGAAAACCGCTACTGATGCTATATCTTCAGATTTTCTGCCTGTATTTACATTTCTCAGATCAAGAGTAAGTAAACTTGAGTTTTAGGGGCAAACACTCCCTCAAACTAGACTAGCCCCCGCATGCAACACCTCGTATCGCTTCACTGTTTATTTATACAGCGTTGAGGGTGACTCTATTTATAGATGAGCCAGCACATCCCGGCCACTCAGATGCCAAAACACTGACCCATATCTGAGACGGGTTTGTGCATGCCAGCTGGCGTCCACAGCCAAACAATAGGCTAATGTAGCATGTTAACGTGCTTCCTAGCAATACATCGTATGTCCGTCCGTTTATTAACACATGCTGATGTTATGAGTCACGCTACTGCGTGTTTAGCATGACAGAATGGATTTAACTCATTTGTAAGATTTGTAAAGATTTCTATGCTGCTGCTGCTCTGACAAAATCTGACAATAACTGTGGAGTAGCAAAGGACAAAGAATGAGAATAGAGGGAGAAAAAAAAAATGATATCTCTTAATATCTCCAAGAAAGCATGGAATGTCAAAAGGTCTTTTGCTTCTCAGAAGAAAAAATATGTTAATAATCTTACACATTTATCCACCAGTTTCAAAAACAATCTCAAAATCAATCAAATTGTGCTCATATTTGCCAAAATAAAGTCTGCAATCTAAAGTCAGAGATTACAATATTAACTATAAATATATATTGTTTGCATATTCTCCAAAGACAATTATCTGAGAAATATTATTGACATTCATTTTTATAGCTCAATACTTCTAGATCCACAGTCGTCTCCCACACAGGTTTATACTTCACTGAAAGTTACAAAAAACAGACTTTTGAATAACAAAATTTCTCAAGACTGACTTATTGTGCAAAAGTCATCTGGTTGTTTTATCGTCTGTTGTAGAATAATCCCAAAGGCAATGTGACTAGGGTTCGGTATTGTTTTAATTTTAGCAATTCTGATTCCAATTCCGATTCTGCTTATCGATATAAAAAATATTTAAAAAAGCAAACATTTAGATATTAAACAAATGTATTCTGTCTTTTTGCAAAACATTCTGTTGCATATGAATAGCATTGAAAAAAATCAGCAGCCTAAAGAACTAACTAACAAACTAGACTAACAAATATAAATTTCAAACATTATTAAAGTAGGCCTATACAGTTACAATAAGCAAATTAGCAATAGCACAATGAATACAACTGAACAAAGTTCAGAAATTTAAACAAAATAACACTGCATAGTTTTATTTTAATAGATAACATATGGATCAATCCTTATTAAAGTTACAAAAGTTATTCAGTCAAGATTAGAGTGATTTTCTTTTGTTCTTTGATAAGTCCGCAGCAGATTTATTAGGCTGCTGTCACTTTAAGACCTAATGCATGGATCCAATATACTGTTACACATGCATTTTCTTTCTCAACTGCTTACATTCACAACACAGAAAGCTAAAATTATTGCATCTTCTTGCATTTGAATGGTTTAAAACCACATTAAAATGCACACATGGGAATCGATAAGCAAAGTAGAAATGTAAATTTTATAACTAGTATCCGATTCCTGACCTTAAACGTACAATATGTAATTTTTTCGCCGCTAGGGGTCGCTAACCTCTTACAATAACAAATGACGCAACATTTGCTAAGAATTATGGATCTTGTCGTCAACGTCAAGCCGATCGATCTAATAATGTTTATGGATGAGTAAATACATCGATGTTTTTATCATGACTGTGATATGAAGCAGTTCGGGATTGCTAAGAGACAGCTATCAGCTCCACACGCGACGCGAGTCCCGCGGATATAAAAGGAATATGGACATTTCATTCTACCGAACTACACGCAAGTGCAGAATTACAACTCACAGGTCAGTTTATTAGACAAATTAAACTTGTGAGGTAACGCAGTAGGGGTGGGGGAAAAAATCGATTATTCGATGCATCGCGATGCGGACGTGGACGATTCTGAATCGATTCACAAATGTAAAAAAAGCGATTTTCTAAAAAAAAAATATATATATATATTTTCTAATAACGTAATATTGACGGAACGCAAAAGGCGGAACTATACGCGGACGTGCAGTGCGCGGACAGTCTGTGGCGTGCAAATAACAGAGACGCGCATATAACAGAGTCGCGCACATAACAGAGTCATGATGGCTGAGCGCCAAATTCGAACGGCACCTTCTTCGTTAAAAGCTAACGTATGTAAAATTTACAATTTAATTGTTACCTATTTAGTATTTTTGTATGAGAGCTGCTTTCTGTATTGTTTAGTTTTCACATCAGTACACTGTGTAAACCGATCTGTTACGTACGTTATACTGCAATATGTGCAATTTCAGTCACAAAAAGTTACATTTTAACTGTGCTCTCTGCAGATGTTCATTCACTTTTTTTGTATAAGCTGTTTTTGATTGTAGTATACAGCAAACATTTCAAGTCATAACTCTTTATTATTTAGTTGTGTATAAGAGTGGCTTTGTATGTTACTAATTGAAGCTACAGTAAGTTGTTCAAAAATGTTGATTTTGTCTTCTTAATGATTAAATTGGACAATTTTCTTCTAGAAAGACAAGGTGTTCAGGTGGAGAAAAAAACTTTTTCTTTACCTTGACATGTTTCGACTGCAACCTGCAGTCTTCTTCCACCTGAACACCTTGTCTTTCTAGAAGAAAATTGTCCAATTTCTACAGTATGTTGGTTCTGATCTACTTCCTAAAGGAAATAAGCCTTTCATTTATTTGTTATTGTTTAGTTCAACTTGATGAGTCACAACACAATGTGATGTATTAATTTCTGTGTTCTACAGAACATAAGCTACATACAAATAATTCTGAAGTTATAACTACATGACACAGAAAGTGCTTTGAGTTGTTGTTACTCAATAAAAGAGTTAAGTAATTCAGCAGCTGACTTTTTTTAATACTGCAATCACTTTGTAGTGTATTTTCGTTTACTGTTGTGAAATGGAAAATCAATAATCGCTAATCGAGAATCGTTAATAATCGAAAATCGACTGTAATCGAATCGGGACTTCAATAATCGTAATCGAATCGAATCGGGAAATCAGACAGATTAACCACCCCTATAACGCAGCGCTGTTTCACTTGGTCTAACATTACACTATCACACTAAACTGCATTTGAATGTGTTGAAATTTATGTTATTCTATGTGTTAGTTTGTCTGTATGAGACTAGCAGTAAGCTAGATCAACATTAGAATAACATACAGATCATATTCTAACATTTTATCATTGTTGAACTATATAACATTGATTAGTTTTATGTAAATATGCTCACCTGTTTAATAAAGTACATGTAGAAGCGGTCGAAGTCTCAGACGTGGAGCTCTCGGCATCTCGAAAACACCGCGCTGATATTGATTCTCGTTTTAGTTCTCCTTTTTTATCCAAAGTCTGCTTGCCATGGTCCATAATGTTTGAACGAAACAACAACAGCATGCAGATAGACATTACGAACTACACAGTTGTCCACGTCTGTCGCCTTGGTTACTATCAGAGGGCTCTGGTTACTATGGCAGTACGAGCGGAAACCAGGGAGAACGCGGATATGCCGCGAATTAAATTACAAATTTCTCCTGGTTTGAAAGTTGTTGGAAACAGTCGGGATAATGTAAGTACACAAAAAAAAATATATATAACATAGATATAGTGATTTTTGCTATTTTTAAAGCAAAAAAACTTCATATTGTACCTTTAAGTATCCGATTCCAGAATTGATTTTCGATTCCCAACCCTAGTTGTGACTTTTGACTAATATTCAATAGATGTCATCTGGGTTTATCAAACACACTTTTCAGCCTGTATTGACAAATAAGGCTGAGAAATGCCACATCAGTGTAACCGCACTGTTTGGATGAACAATAGGCCATGATGCATATTCTATTTTGGGTACAGAGTGATGTAAGTGTGTGTTTGCACATGCATTTTGCTCAAGGAAACACCAGGAAAGAGCCTTGACTTCTTCCTGCGATTGCTGCGGAAACACAGTCAAAGTTTAAGCTTACATTGTTACCATTATGACACAGGAACGATGACATACGTTCTTCCCATGATTCACCCTCAAACCTGATCATTGTAAACATACCAAAGCACAAAATTAGAAACAAACAATGCATTTGACGCAAGAAATGTCTAACTTACACACACATTCACAGGGATGAAAACCAGACATCCAACCAGACGCACATGCATTTCACTGTCCTGATCTCACAGGAAAACGCAACTATTTTATGAAGTTGCGATTTCATATGAATTTGTACATTGTGAATCGTACAAGTAAGCGGATTGTACAAACAAATACGACTGAGATCTTACAAATTCACACGAATTAGCCACCAGTTTGCCAAAAAGTTACTCATAAATCAATGCACACACTTCCATATATAGAAGATCTGGAATGTCTAAACTTGAGAGACAAATTGATGCGTCAAGTGATGGTGTCCAAAAAAAGCCATCTTTGCAGAACAAACAGGATTAATAAAGTAATAACTAGTTTAAGGAAAGCAACAGAGACCAAAGCACTCTGTCATTAGCACACAATGTAAAATTATTTAAGAAAATGTCAAGTTATTCTGTAGTCTCTCGATATCCATGGCTAAAATGAGCAACAAGTTGTTAGCGGCAGGGTGTTTAATAAGGTTTATGGGTTAGTAACAGTGCAGTAGTGCGGTCCACAGCTTCAGGTCAAATAAACACCACTATATTTATAACACTTAAAGTCCAGAAGACCTCCAGCGATTAGAAGTAACATACTGCTCTAGAACAGGCTACTTATACTGCATAAAACTATTTTAATACTGCAAAATTGTATGTAATATGAAAACAATGTTAATTTATTCCACAAAGATTATGAATTGTACCTCTGTGTTGCATTTTCACTTAAATTGGATTTTTACAAATGCATCATTTGGGACGCATCTTGTGTCTATATATTTGTTCTTCATTCTTCATGCTTCATGTTTTATGGGCCAGTCGTGGCCTAATGGTTAGAGTGTCAGACTGATAACCTGAAGGTTGTGGGTTTGAATCTCAATACCAGGAGGTAATAACTGAGGTTCCCTTGAGCGAGGCACCTAACCCCCCAATCGCTCCCCGGGCGCCGCAGTGAATGGCTGCCCACTGCTGTGGGTGTGTGTGTCCACGGTTTGCAGTGTGTGTGTGTGTTCACTAACTTGGATGGGTTAAATGCAGAGGACAAATTCCCATACTTGGCCTTCACATGTTACTTTCACTTGCGAGTGAAAGTGACCACTTTTACAAAGGTACATACATAGTCAGAACGGCAGTAATGTAGTGCGATTTGCTAAGACAACACAATCTGCACGCAACCGATCATATGCACACTGGCTGCTTGTATGGATGCAGTCAGTTTTGACCACAAAAGATGAGGTAAATTGATTGGATGTTATGTGTTTGACCTTTTACAGCACTACCATTTTCGTGTTTTTAATCTAGAGGAACCATTTTGCCTGTTAGGAATACATGTTCGGTTTTAATGTTATTTTAAGGCGGAGTAGAGTTAAATGAAGGGCAAAACACAGCATTTTGTTCTCGTACTTAACGTACCCCAGTTTGGGAACCACTGCCCTAACCCTAACCAAACATAACACCATCAACAAAACTATTTTACTCACAGAAAAACCACAGAACAAATGGGGACTAACATCATTAACTAAAGACCCTATTTAAGAGTTATACAACTTTGATAAAAAAAAAAAAATTACGCGATATTTAAATGTAATTAGAAACTTGTCGTCTGGCTTAAAGGAACTGTATAATTAAAAGAACAACATTTGTATGAAATAGACATTTTTAAACATTATAAATGTCTTTAATGTCACCTTTGATCAATTTAAAGCGTCCTTGCCTAATAAAAGTATCATTTTCTTATTAAAAACATCTTACCAACCCAAACTTTTGGACGGTATAGGATCAGATTTACCAAACAGGGAAAATTAGCGTGAAAGCACAATTCCAAAAAAGTGCCGATGGGAGTGGAAAGTTTTGCACAGGATCTACTGACGACGCACAAATGAAAGAACACATCCGGACGCATTTCCATAATGATCAACACAATCTACCAGGAGCAGCACAAATTAGCGTCTGGTTTAAGACATGCTTTTTTTGGGGGCGGTAAATAATGGTGCAAATCCCAGTAAATTGACGAGCGTAAACCTTAGTAAATCATCTTGCATGATTCATTTAAATACTCTCCTCACATGCGTCTGAAAGGGAAAAATCCTACAAATGCATATGCAATAATAAGGTCAGCCGCAAAAATAACCCTGTCCACGGCTTTTCAGCACTATAAATGTGTGACAGCATACCTGATGTGATGTCACACACTGATTCTGTAAGATAATAAGGCCAGTTCAGGTCATGCTAATGAAACTCAGGCTGGCTTAGTGGGTGTCACCTTACATGACTTTGACAAAACACTTGGCATGCCAAACACTGCAGAACTGATAGGCAGAGTGATGGAGTTATAATGATGGGAAGTTGCGATGCTTTCATCGCATGCCACAATATGGCTTGTTTGATCAATCAGTCAAATCTTATTTCTGTTCTTCAAGGCCTTGCCATTAAAAAGGTTTTATCAGTGCATGATTTACCAAATAATTTTTTTATCTTTCATTAAAAATGCCTTAAAAAAAAATTTTTAAGAAAAAAAGTCCAGATCGACATTTTTTTTATATAATTATTCTTTTTTTGTACTTATATTATGTAAGTGAAATGGCTTGTGAATTACTTTACCCAAAGTTTTTCATTGAACATAACTTTTAAAATTATTTTACACAAATTCCTCATCAATGGATGTCAATCTCTTAGTGGAGGCATGCAAAATAAACAATGCAAAATGTGAATAACCATATTCGTGCCAACCTAGCCAGAAAAACAAACACATTATCAGTTAATTTGATCATTACCATCTGGACCACCAAAAGTAAATTTTACTATTGTGCGCAATTGTAACTGCTCATGCAATTAAAAAGTAAACATACCCAATTAACTATTTGTCATGCCAAAGTACAAGCCAAATTAATTCCTTCAGACCCTTATTTAAAGCTTTTATTGTCCGCTCATCTCTATAGCCCTAGCTCTCAAACCATATATCTCCACCCTTACTGCCCAATGATGTCAGACTCGATCTGTCTCCACCTAAAGCTTCTGCTATTATTCATCCAAGACCGTCTGATCCGATGTCCAATAACATCCGTTATCCACAGAGATGAATCAAAACTTAAATTAAGATGATTGGATCAGACTTTGCAAGGCCCAGACGGAATCTGCAGACTTTTCCACATTTTAGGTGTTAGATTTAACAGGAAAATCTGAGGAGTCTATAGCAATTTTATTTTATAAATCCAAAAGAGCACTAGGGAATTGAATGCAAAGCACCCAAAACTTGGGCGGCTCTCAGAAATGAATCTGCATGGATATGTAAACAACTGAGCCTTGTAGAGAGGCAAATATTAGACTTAACGAGAACCAGGCCATCCTGAAATTGAGTCTGAGACGAGGCATTAATGACTGAGCCACCCGCTTTAAACTGTGTCATTTAATCCACAGATCACATAGATGGTCTAAATAGTCCTGAAGTGGGATTTTGGAGCTGCTCTTCAAAGCAAAGCTTCATATGACCTCATTACTTGTGAGGAAAACTATAGCCTATAGTCTTGGAAACTTTCTGCTAGGCGTGTCTGAATTACTTTATGGGACATTTTCAACGCATAATACAACTAAAAAAGCATCTGATTCGAAAACAAAAACAATCAATATAGGAAACCAAGATCTCTCACATTCAGATCTATTAACCAAAAAGCGTTTTTACAGCCCAAAGAGGAACCATCTTAAGATATGTTAATTTTCTCTAGAAAACCACGCCATACTTGTGCTTTAAAGAATCAGGAACCTGATCTGGAATAAGGAACAATCAAAAACTGTTTTCATCTCCACAGAATCATATAGACTCAACTCAAGAACCCTATAGCAAATGTTGTTTTAGAACCTTTAAGAAAAAGAACATTTATTTGCTCCTATAGTACAAAATACAGATGATTGCTGCATCAATAAATATTGTTACACATTTGCATGTTTTTAACCACTACAAGGCAATCGATTTTGGCAATAAAACCAAATCAAATACATACATGCATACATACAGTCAAATAAATCTGATGATTACGTGAGGCGAGTCAGTAATTCACTTGACATTTGAATGCAAAATAACGTTTCTACTTAACACAATATATATTTTCACTTATAATATTCATGATTTTATTTTATTTTTTCCCCATATGGATCAATAGTCTAAGGAGTGCTAATTACCGTTTTATTAAAACTATGGACACGCCACATTGGCAATCAATATTTCAGCAATAAATCCAAATCCACACAGAGATAGATTAACATGTGAATGAAAAAACATCTCGTGTATAGCTCATACACTCGCATACATTAGGCGGTCTTTATGACAAATGCATATTTTTTGATGCACCAGGAGAACTTGTAGATTTACATATACGCTACCTTTGAGACAATAAGAGCAACTTTAAATGTATGCCTAACTAGGATTGAATAAAATAAATTGGCCTTCAAATGTCACAGGTTCTGTGGATTTTGTGTTTTAAGGATATATAAAACAGAAACCTGTGGCATCTGGGGGACCGATTGTCTGAAATGCAATTTTCAAGCTTTAAGGTTGTACATGTATAAAATATTTAAGTAAATTAAACTTTAACATACAAATCCTGTTGTTTAGTTCCCACAAGAATCAACAGCCAGCCAATAAATTAATTTTAATGACTACAATATCAATTCAGCTAATTTAAAATGTTGCCAGTAAATCCAAATTAAATCCACATGCAGGTAAACATGTCACCTACCGTCAAATAAAGGTGATGATGAATTGAGAAAGCTCAAATAAGCACACAGGGATGCACGGAACAGCTGATGTGCGCAGCTGAGGGCCTCCGTTCGGCTCCAGCGCGCTTCCTCCTCCTCCTCTTCTGCCTAAACCATCCGTCTCAGAGGAACCACAGCCCAGCCGAACCAGCCCGAACACAGCCCAGCTGATATTTACTGCGCAGTGTCGGTCTGCGTCCGTGCGCTCGGTGTGCCAGTCTGGTTCCAGCCGCGTTCATGTCTTATTCATTTACAAAGAGCCCCGTGTCCGCGCTATGCCACCTCATACCCACTGAAAACACTCGCACCCGAACAAAAACACGCGCCTGGCCGGGCGTACAGCTTCATCTGAACGCGCGAGAGATTCGTTGTGAGGAATGTTGCTTTGCATTAGTGTTGTTGTTGGATTAATTCCACGGGCTTTGCGTCTGCTTTTGTTTTGAGCAGCAGCTCACGAGAGGTAGGCGTTCACTCTCACACTGTTGTGATGTTCGATTCGCGAACGAGTCAACCTGCTGCTGAACCGGTTCTTTGATTCGTTCTAAACGACTCGAAAGCTGTCTATGCTCGAAAGGCGTATGTAGAGGTTCTGTTCAACACAGAACAGATTCTAGACGCTTTTTGAATACTATGAAAGTGTTACCTTAAAAGTCATAAAAAAATGTAGGATATTAATTAAAAATGCAACACCCATGCTAAAAACAGCAATGCCAGCTTCCGAAAAACATGAAAAGAAAATTGTGCAGACAGAATGCAACACATCCTGAGTAAAGGGGCCTATCTTTAAAATAAGTTAAACAGCAGTATTCTAAATATATTTATTTAGCAAGAAATTATAACATTAAAAAGCCATGCAGCATTTTATTAAAGGGATAGTTCACCCACACATTTTAATTATGTCATCAATTATCACCCTCGTGTCTTTCCAAACTCGTAAGACTTTGTTCATCTTCGGAACAAAAATGATGAAGATTTTTTTTTTTTTTGATGAAATCTGAGAGCTTTCTGTACCTCCATTGGCAGCTACGCAACTTTGACGCTTTCATAAAGAGATCGTAAAACTAATCCATTGAGCAGTTTTACGATCTCTTTATGAACTTTTTGAAGCGTCAAAGTGTCTATGGAGGGACAGAAAGATCTCAGATTTCATAAAAAAATATCTTCATTTGTGTTCCAAAGATGAACAAAAGTCTTACAGGTCTGGAACGACATGAGTATGACAGAAATGTTCATGTTTGGGTAAACTATCCCTTTAAGAAACTCTGTCAGTCGAAATGTTTCATAACGGCCAAAGACTCGTCTGAACCCGTCCGGTATGAACACTTGAGCAAACATATTGTTGAGAAACTTTTGAGTGACGGCTGAATAGTTTGAATAGTTAATAGTTATAATTGAATAGTTTGCTTGGACAAAATCCATGGGAAAGAAACACCCAAACGAACTGATTCAATAAGGTGAACTGAAATTCATTTTTCGCACAAATGGGGTGAAGGGGGATTTCTACTGGTGGCAACTACTATCTGTGGTGGCAACTTATAATAATAATAATAATAATAATAATAATCTTGAGTTGCATTCCCCGAAGGAAGGGAAAGTACTTTAATTTGCAAGTTTGCACTTTGCAAGCACTGTAATAAAATAACTACCAGTACAAAAATGTTAGCACACTTAAGTTGCATTACTTATAAAACAAAGTGTGAACGGAGAGACTGCTTGGAGCTGAATTAACTTTAGAAAAGTGTGTAGAAGAATATAACATATTAGAGATTTCTATATAATGCTTACCTTTGTATACCTGCTACCAAAATGCATGTAAATGCTCAGACTTTGGCTATAAAATTCTGCTAAATATAAGACAACTTAATGAACTGCAAATAGGCTTTGGGGCTCCATAAATATTTGACTAAGCTGATAATTGTATTGTAATTTACATATACATATATATAGAGAGAGAGATTTTTTATTCTACACAAACACACAACTCAAAATCAAACACTGCATGAATATTATAAATTAGTTTATTGAAAAGAAAATATAGTAAAAAATATAGTATATTTTACACATTTTAGGAAGCAACTGTAAAAGGCTCACTGAGTCAGACAATACAGTAAGTATAGATGACATGTCGGGCCATCTCCTTATTACCACTGGACTGGTAAATTAGAGATAAGTTGTAGGCAATCTCTCTTCTCAAATCCACTTGATCATCATCAATCCCCTTGAAATGACAAGAGAAATCATTTGCATTTCACAAAGCATTTTAAACAGCCTATTAATGCACAGATAAATATAAATATTTACAGCATAGAGCCTTTGAATGTGTGTCTTGTTTACAATGTTTTGAGAATCTGGGAGATTTCTGTGATGATTTATGCATGTATGTATAGTGGATCACACAGATATTAAACTGAAAGCGTCTTACCTCCAGTTTGAGTGGGGGGAGGCTGAGGGCTTTCTCGTAGTAGTGAATGGCTAAATGACTGAGTCCGAGCTGGTGTAAAGCCCGGCCAAGATTATACAAAGACTCTTGACAATGACCTCTGAGGTCCACATAGCGCCACAGGAATGAGAAACCCTGAGGAACAACCAAAATAGGGTTATCTATGCAGATATCACACAAATTCATCAGAATAGGGACGTCTGAATGACATCTATGGTTTTAAAATGACTACTGCAGCTTTTTAATTTACTATTACTACTATTCTTAAATTGAAAATACTCTAAATGCAAAGGAAAAACAAAAATATACTAACTTTTGCATAACTAAGTTCACACTTGTTCATTTGGTCCAAAAAATGCAAAAAACGCTTAGCGTTCACATTGGCATTTTAACACCGAACCTAAAGATACCGAATCTAAAGGCATGGGGATAGGTTCACAACTTTTTTTATTACGTATACTGTATTAATGTATATTTCGAAACAATGCTGTGTTCTGGGCTAAATGCACTCATTGTATGTGCGAAGCTACATATGATGGTATTTTGACCAGCTGAGAACTCGTGAAGAGCTTATCAAATGTGTAAAGGAGTCAAAACAGAGTCAGGAATCCCTCCGTCACACACACAAAGAAAGATCTGCAGCGAGGAGATATGGTTCTGATGCCTGTGCTGAACTGTGATGGGAAACATCACGACTGTGACGAGAAAAAACAGGTATGCTTGAGCATTGTGTCCTTTTTAGGGTCACATCTTGTGACTGACATCATGGCCTGTTTTTGGTCCATGTTACGTTCATATTTCATTAGATCCGCACCAGAGTTCGTTTGGAAGCGTACTGAGACCCATTTTGTCAGCGTCTCGGTCCACTTGTTTGATGCGCACCAGGGTTCAGACGTTCACACTTATTCAAATGAACCGCACTAACAGAGCAATCCCACCAGGGTTCGTTTTAATCAAACCAAACATGCCAAGTATGAACACACCCTAAAATAAAGCAAATTTTAAGACCATTGTGAGGTATTGTCATTATTTTCATGACAGTTAAGCACATTTGTCCCACAAATTCTCATTACTGCAGCAAGTCTGGGACTTAAATCTGCAATAAAATGCTTTCTAAAATTTTATTACGCAGTAAATGAAAATGTATGAATATTACATACAAAAATGTATGCTAAATCATTTAACATTTATAAATACTATAATATAGAGAATTTTAATTGTCATAATGCAAAACATACTTTTTTCTAGCATGTTCTAGAAAGCCGACCAGAGGGGAAATTTCAGCAACTTTACACTCAAAAGTGGCTAATTTAGAAATAATACACCTCATGCTGTACCTGTATAACGAGAGGATGCCTTTTCATGACGAACCTCTGACAGGCCATATGGAAGAACGTGAGACCTACAACCAAACTATGAAGAGGATGGTCTTGCTGGTTTCTGAAGGCCTGCATGTACTGACCTACTCAGAGAAGAGAAAGTAGAATAAAACAATCATAATAATTTTAATAGTGCAGGTTCCACCAATTATGCACATAAAATCTATATAAACATTTCAACTAGGTGTGACCCACTCATGAACAGAACCTAGCAATAAACACCAGAATTGTGCCATAGGAAATGGTTCAATGTCTAAACCATACCGAGTGCATGTTTGAAAGTCCCAGAAACCAGCGAGGTGTGTCCATTGAGAAGGTAGAGCGCATGGTTATCGGGGTGCTTGAGCATGAGACGCAGACAGAAACGATGATGTCTGGCATCCTGAGAGTGCAGGGTAACCTGATTAAACACGTTCCACAGCTGAGTCCGATCCACATTGTCCATTAACATCAACCTGCAGTAGATGGGGTATATTTACAGTACTTAAAAGACAAGTTCTCTACTGAGAAAGAAGCACAAATGGTCACTAAAGCCACTTCTCAATCAAATAAAAATAAAAAACATTCACCCATTTTATTTTCCACCCTCTGTTCCTCAAGAAGAACAAGTTTATCTTGAGTTTTACACGTTCCTCCCCTTGTGTGTTTGTTTATGCAGTATTTTGGCTATTTTGATCTTGTTTAAAATACAGAATACCACATTTTCCACTAAAATTTTATTTATACATGTGAAAAATGCATGAATCTGTGTTTTAAAACATGAAATTCTGTATTCTGAGTCTTTAACAGATGATTAAATATAAAATCAATAATAAGAAAAACTCAAGATATATAACTGATATATATCAGTTTTTAAAAACAGAGAATATCATGTATAAAACACAGAATCCCATATTTACTACCAAAAGAATAACATTTTGGTGGATAATGCAGCATTCTGTGTTTTAAGCATGTATTTTAAAAACTCTAATTAGCCAAAATACTGCATTAACAAACAAAAACTGATTAAATGTGTAAGATATTTATCAATTTAATCAGTTTTTATAAACACAGAATAAATAATAACATGTTAAAAATCACAGAAAACTGCATTTCCCACCAAAACAAGTGAAAATTGGTGGAAAAATTGTGATTCTGTGTTTTAAACATGGTATAACAATAAATCAAATTAGCCAAAATACCGCATAAACAAACAAAAAAGGAGAGAAACGTGTAGATTTCTAGAAACGTCTAGAATTTAATTTAGGATGTTCATGTAGACAGACTTAGTATCCAACTGACTGACCTTATATAGTCATAAGCCTTGCGGAAGTTGTGGTCGAGGAAGGCGGCGGACAGGCCGAGGTATTCAAGCTCTTTGCGCTTGACGCGGTCGTCGTAGAAGGAGTAGTACTCTAAAGTGGAGTCGACTAATAACTCGGCCTCGGTAAAGCGCTTCAACTCACACAGCACAGCCAAGCAGCGCAGTAACAGCTTCCACCAGTCGTCTCGAGAGAGGACGCTTGTCTTACCTTAGAGAGAAACACACTGTTAAACCTAAGAAGACTTGGAAAAGGTCAAATGAAGAGGTTAGATGTTTCAGAGGAGGAGCCAGTCATTACATTTCGATGCAAGTTTACAAAGGCTTGGAGCTGGTTTAGTTTCAATCGACTGCTGCTGGGTTGTAGTATGCAAATATTATTGATCATGCAATTCATCGTGTGATCTTAAAGTCCTAGGACAGCAGTTTAATGGCACAATGAATAAGTGTTAATGTGGTTCCATGTGATGTGCTTTACCCGTCACATCCAGATAAGCTGCCTCTTGGTCATCAATCTCCATCAGTTTGTTGCGTGACACTTTTAAAAGCTTCAGATGTTTGACACCGGAGGACGTATCAGAGACAACACACACCTGAGCCCTCACCATCGCCACCTTCACAAAACAAGAAAGCACAACAATGTGTAAAATATCAAGTCTCATAAACCTGGTAATCAGAGAGTAGGAATGAACTACTAGTGGTTGACTGATATGGTCACATTAGATGGGTAATCGACTATAGACTGATATAGGCTGATTCAACACATGTAAAATAATAAACTTTTTACCAGAACTAAATAAAATAAGCATTTTCAAACTTGAAATAAAATAAAATAAAACTTATTTTATTTCAGCTAGTTGCTAAGGCAACATTTCTCATTTTCGTTGTTTTAGTTGAAGTACTAAAATAACCACAAAAAAAAACTATTTAGACATTATAAAAGGAAAAAGTAATAAAATGATAAAAACACAATAAAATTACTAATATAAAACAGAAATATAAAAATAAAATCTAATTCAAAACATTAACAAAAACTATAATAGCATATCAATGTTATAACAATCAATACTAAAATTACACTGTTTCAACAGTCAGTTGTTTATGAGAAAGCATGGTGGCCACAGATTAATCTGCCTATATAAAACTGAATCTGGCAATATAGGTTTATAGCCAATGAATTCCTCAATTCAATTTGATGTATGCTAATTAATGAAAAATAGTCTGATTAATCAGATAATATAGATAAATAGACAATGTATCTAGAGCATGGTGGCTACAAATAGACTGATAAAGGTGTGGATTAATCAGATACAGCGAGTATGGTGCAGTAAATACTATGTAAAATACACTACTGTTCAAAAATGTATACTTTTATTCAGCGAGGATGCATTAAATTGGTCAAAAGTGACAGTAAAGACACGTATAATGTTACAGAAGATTTTTATGTCAAATAAATGCTGTTCTTTTAAATGTTCTATTTATTAAAGAATTTAATAGAAAAATCTGCATATTAGAATGATTTCTGACGGATCTTGTGAGTAATGATGCTGAAAATTCAGCTTTGCATCACAGGATCTATTCAAATAGAAAACACTTATTTAGAATTATCATCATATTTCACAATATTACTGTTTTTACGGATCATAAATGCAGCCTTGATGGGCATAAGAGACTTTTCAAAAAAGTGAGCCCTTAGTGACATCTATTTTGAGTACATCTATCAATATACTGTATCATACTGTCCACACAGCTGTCTTCATATCACCATCACACACTGAGCACAGAATCTGACCTTGAGTAGCATGGACAGCATGGTCAATACAGTATCTATGTAATCATCAGTGCGTCCTTGAGCGTGCAGGAGAGTCGAGCGATGCAACAGCAGCTTCAGCTCCTGAAAAACATCACACACATAATTATACACAAGCACTTCACATTTAAACACAGGCCTATGATATGCACACACCTGCTGGGCGGCAGAAGAGTCCTGTGCAAGGGTTTCGGCATCATACATGGGCTCCAGGGCCTCGAGGGCCATGTTGGGTCGGCCCAACTGCTGCTGGAGGGTGGATAGTGCCAGACGGGCGTCTAGATGCAATGGAGCCATTTCAACAACCTTACTGTAGCTCTTCACCGCAACCTCCAAATGACCAAGTGCCTTCAGACACTCTGCAAACAAGTAAATCACAATCAGATGATCATTTCCTGTTTAAGTAGGCAGTTCTTGACCGGAAAAATACATTTTACTGTAATAACAGCAAACTTTTTTCATTGCTTTTCCAAATTTAGTGCGCCAAAAAAAAGGTGTGTAACCTGCGTGTCGGAGCCAAACGACCGCCAGGTTGTATCTCTCCGAGCAGACGAGGGCGGACAGCAGAGGCAGGGCAGAGTTATACTCGCCCTCTTCCATAAAAGCCTCCGCCACGTCCAAATACAAATCACCCAGCTCCTCCGGGCTCTGCTCCATCAGAGACGTCAACATGGGCTGCAGACACAAGGTCACAGGCGAGAAAATCAAACACATTTATTCTATCAGCGGCACGCTTTCATCTGGAAGATTCTTGAGAGTGTTCGCTCATTTGCAATATGTTAAAATGATCCCTTTTGAATGTTAAAATGCCATTTTATTTATGAATGTAAAACAAACACACATTAAACACAAATATGATGCTTAAAGTGGAAGGCAATGCTTTGCAGATAATGCACTTTCATAAACGTCTCGGAGAAAACATGTCTTAAAAAAAACTACAAAAACGTTTAGCAGACACTTCTAATGCAAGGCGACTTAAAATATGTGGAAAATAATCAGAAACCAACAATATTAGCAGTATTTTCAACAGTAACAAAGCAAAATCAGGGGATGTATGATAGAAACAAATTCCGAATCCTATCCTATTTGTTTAGTAACCATGGTAGCTTCACTTAGGAACTTTCTCAAATCTTAAGTCAAGAATTAAAGGGATGGTTCGGGGTTAATTCAACCTAGGGTCCTTTGCACCATGACCTCGAGCCAAACACCCTCCCAGAAGCCACCGTTACACTACATCCTTATGCATCGCTTTCTGCCAGGACTTTTCCCAAATCACGGAAGTGACATCGACATCCGGGTTAGCGGTAGCATGGCAAGTGTATTTAAATAAACTCCTGATGTACTTACAAACTTTCCAATGCCTCATTTTATGAGTACAGAACCTATTTGTACTACTGTAGAAGTTTGGTACCATTCTGGGCATTATTAGTGGAATCATTTATGAGATACAAATTTGGATCCATTAGCGCCTGCACTAAACCATTCAGCTGATATCTCTAAATAAGCTCTAACTTTAATAATGTTCAACCAAGGGAAAAAAGGCTTCTACGGGGGTGTTTGGCTCGAGGTCATGGTGCAAAGGACCCTAGGTTGAATTTACTCCGAACCATCCCTTTAATTCTTGACTTAAGACTTGAAAAAGATCCTAAGTGAAGCTACCATGGTTACTAAACAAATAGGATAGGATTTTGAATTTGTTTCTATCATACATTCCCTGATTTTGCTCTTGTTACTGTTGAAAATACTGTACAACCGTTAGGTTGAAATTACTCCGAACCACCCCTTTAAGATAGGAAGTTTCTGTAATACAGCTACAGTGATACAAATGAGAGCTTGTGTATGTGTAGGAATCTACTTACATCCAGAGGTTTGAAGACTTGCTGGTGGATGAGACACACCATCATCTTCACTCTGATGTCGACGGGAACGTCATCGGGAATCACCACCTCTAAGATTTTCCCTATGCATTTAAAAACATGTTAGCGACATGTTCATAATGCTTTTCTCTGATTAACAATATTATCATCAGCCAAGTCCTATCAAACTAAACTCTACACTGCAAAGGCAGCACAGAATATATACAGTACACCATGAAAAGATGCCTTTCAATACATTTAATTGCAGGAAACATTTTTATTATTATTACTACTATATATTTAGACACCTCTGTGGTACAGCAATACACATTATGACAGAACAATCATCTCTTTTGTCTCACCTTTTTCCTCTTCTGGGATTTCTTTCTTCTCTTCTCCTTCTGTATCTTGTGCAGGCGTCTGGTCACCAGTCTCCGTCTCCGTTTCCTCCTTCTCTTGTCTTTTCAGAACGATGCCACAAAACTTCACCAGTGCCTGCAGACACATACATTTTAGCATTTACATTAACATTAATACAATAGAGGAAAGGGGAGTCACAAAAAAACTCTTAATCTATTACGTAAACAACACTAAAGCGTGGATCCATCATGTCTTGTATCAGTGGTTCAGGCTGCTGGTGTTGTAATGGTGTGGGGGATTTTTCTTGGCACACTTTGGACCCCTTAGTACCGATTGAGCATCGTATAGACGCCACAGCCGGCCTGAGTATTGCTGCTGACCATGTCCATCCCATGTTCTCATCTTCTGATGACTTCCAGCAGGATAACACGCCATGTCACAACACTCAAATAATCTCAAACTGGTTTCTTGAACATGAACTCAAATGGCCTCCACAGTCACCAGATCTCAATTCAATAGAGCACTTTTGGGATGTGGTGGAATGGGAGATTCACATCATGGATGTGCAGCTGATAAATCTGCAGCAACTGTGTGATGCCATCATGACAATATGGAGTAAAAACTCTGAGGAATGTTTCCAGCACCTTGTTGAATCTACGCCACTAAGAATTAAGGCAGTTCTGAAGTTAAAAAGGGTCCAAAGTGGCCGGTAAGTGTGTGTGTGCATGACTTTTCTATATAACGCTGTTATATCAGCCAACTGGTACCCTGTTCTGCTCTATGTATTTTGTGATTGGCCACTGATCATCCTGCTAGTCTTCATCTGGTCTCACCTCTAGAGCTTTGTCATGTTGATGGTTGGCTATGAAGAGTTCAGAAGCCATGTTGACACACTCATGTGAGACTAGTTCAGGATGTCTGTCCAGAGCTTCCTCCATGACCCCTATAGCAGAAGGCAACTCACTGCTCTCATAGTAACTCCTGAAATAAATACATGCACAGTTCAAAATGTGTGGAATTCAGAAATAGTCATGGCATTGATGACACAACCATGCACTCAAACTCCCGATTTAAATAATAAAATCTAATCATAAGAGTCCTCTTACATATGTGAAGTCATGGTGCAGAAGCAGTAGTAGTGTTTATATATTAAGGGTATGATGCAAAAAACCCTTGGTCAACATAAGATTCAGAATATAAGTGGCCACCGTACTTTGCCATGTCTCGTGAGAGCTGCATGAACTGTTCTCCATCGGATGGCGGCAGCAGGCTGAGGATTCGGCGATACCCGTCCATGGCTTGCTTGTGCTCCCCGACCTGCTCATACAGACTGGAGCGCTCCCACAGGTACTGAACATTACTGGGGTCGTATTTAATAGCTGGGAACACAACAGCATGCTTTAGACACATTTCACAAAGGCATCTTAGTAAACAAACATCTGCTGATTTATAGTAAGGTACAGTAACTGACAGTTCAGTGATAATGCGGATTGGAAGCGACACACTTCCTCTCACTTTTTGTCTTAAAATCCAAACCAAATATTTTTTTAATCTCTAAGAGTCAAGAGAGACAGATTTACAACAAGAACTTTATTTGAACAAATAAATCTATATATTTAAAATTATATGCAAAAATTAATTAATCAATAAATTGAGGAATATGAATAAAATACTATATATATACAGTATATATTAGTTTAAAAGTTGTTTCAATGTTTGGGGTCAGTAAGATTATTAGAGTTAAGATTTAACTCTTATTCAGCAAGGATACACTGAATTGATCAAAAGTGACAGTAAAGACATTTATAATGGTACAAAACATCTCAAATTCTACACTTTCTATTCATAAAAGAATCCTGAAAAAATCGCATCATGGTTTCCATAAAAATATTAAGCAGCATAACTGTTTTCAACACTGATATTACTAGTAAATCAGAATTTTAGAATGATTTCTGAAGGATCATGTGACACTAAAGACTGGAGTAATGATGAATAAATCACAGGAATAAATAACATTTTAAACAGATTCAAATTATTAAATTAATTTTAGTTATAATTTAATAATATTCCACATTATTAATGTTTTTGCTCAAATAAATGCAGCCTTGGTGAGCATAAGAAACATTTAAAAAGCTTACCGATCCCACATTTTTGAATGCTAGTGTATGTACTGTGTGTGTACAGACCTTTAGTGTAGCAGATGATGGCTTGTTTGATGTTGTCCTGCTCCAGGGACATGTCCGCCAGCTTGACCCACTCTTCACAGTCACTGGGGTTCAGGTGAGCAGCGATCAGTCCGAACTGAAGCGCTTTCTCCATGTCCCCCTGATCCTCGTAGATCATAGCCAGCGTGGAGAACGGCTCGTATGCCACAGGAGCTGAGAGAGGTGGAAGAGACGAGGTTTATTCTCGGATTAATAAGCAGGCACGACTACAATTAAAGTCGCCATTAAATCAAAATTTACCGTTCTTATTTTCTATGGTATATATTGCAGTGTTTATTGTAAATGCGTGCAGGTCATTATTTTTCATATGCCCTCGTAATCTTAAACCAAAACAACTTCCTCTCCCTATTGCAGTGACATCTCTTCTCTTCTCTGATTATGCGTTTACTGGCGTGAGGGCGGGACAACCTGTCACTCACATGAGATCGACCAATAGCAAACCACAATCATCCAATCAATTCCCCATGGACAAAATCAAGCCCCGCCCTCCATTTTTTCCTTGTTCGAGAAGCCGTTTCACTCTGATATACGTCACACAGGGAATAAAAAACTATCGCAACTTCCGTTTCGTAGGACTTTTAAACACCGTGGCTCTGTTTGTGGCACCAATACACCAAGCCATTTCACACCGCAATTAACCAACGACAAAAACCCACCTTGGCGAATGATCTCCATACACATCAGGATGGCATCCTCCTTGTCTCCTCTAGCGTAGCGGATGTTGGCCTCTCCCATGAGTCCCCTGAGAGCCCGTGGTAACTTACTGCGGGGACGTCTCTCCTAAACAAACAACGAGACCAGTGTGCTTAGAAATAAACTGAAAATGTATCATGATCAATAACAGTGATGTCTAATGTTGACCTAGCAGGACGATCTACTGACCTTCATCATTTTCTTATTCTCACGGTTCAGCTCCATTTCTAAGGCGAACACATCTCCGGGTGTGACTTCATTGCCGTCGTTGTCCTCTTCATCTTCTTCTTCTTCTTCTTCAGCATCATCTTCATCATCGTCGCCGTCCTCTTCTCCAATAACTCTCCACTCCATCTTTCCATCTTCATCCTCTTCCTCCTCATCCACACATTCCTCTAGCTCGTCTCCCATCATGGAGGCAAAGGCTCTCTGAACAGACGGACTGACTCCTTCTTCTGTCGTCTCTGTCAAGACAGCACACAAAACACAGCTTGTGATGTGACGCTCTCACACTGAATATTGATCCCCACATGCCTCATTCAAACGCTCCATACGTTTGCTATACGAGCAAGGATATAAAAACAAAATGATATGATCTGAAAAGTAAGACTAATTAATTACCCTATTTATTTTATTTTAATTCATATACGTGTTAAACATTAACAGAAGGGCAGTCATAATTGAAAGATTTACAAGCAAAACCGAGATTACATTGAATTTTCAAATCACATTCAACACAAGATACTAAACAATAAGAGGGTAAAACAATAAATAACTAAATGTTTCAAAAGAAAATGAAAAGTAGGGGAGTAGTTTTTTATATATATATATTATAAAACCAAAAATCCTCCAATAAAGAATACAAATACTTTGCTTTGGGACTTTTCATCCCTCTCAATGTTTCCAAATATCTTAGAAAATCCTCTTTAAAAACCAATAATCGTGGAGGAATATATATATATGAAGAGTTCAGATGCAAAAGCTTTAAGTGCCATCTGAAAATTTCTTCTAGAATGATCAATTTTATGAAGTTCGTATATTTAAGTTCAGTCATTTCACTTAATTATAAAATAAACAAGCTTAATAAAAATGATCATTCTAGAAGAAAATTTCAGATGGCACTTAAAGGTTTTTGCATCTGAACTCATATATATATATATATATATATATATATATATATATATATATATTGTATGTAAAATTTCAACAAAAGCAACCAATTATAACTGCTAGTAATTAGTTCGGACACAGTCTTAACAAGGTGCTGTGTTGTTTGTGTTGTAACTGGCCCATTAATGACAGGTAAAACCGGTGAGGTTTCATAAAAATGTCAGTATTATTAGTAGCCCTTTCCCCTGTTACCCTGGTACTGTGCTGTAATATCACCTGTTTGGCGTCTCCGTGTTCCTCCAGCACAGAGTTTGGAAGTGGATGGAGCAGAATCCTCCAGTTCAGCAGTTTCATCCTCATCTGACACATTCTGCTCCTGAAACACAACATGCGCTGCTGCATCTCCACACTACTTCAACAACACCATGACGCATTACTACGGTGCATGCCCACGTCACAATCCAAAATGAATGCTTAGTGGATATATGCACTGTAATAAATAAACTGTACATTAAGACACGGATTATATAGAAGCTGAAAGTTGAACATGTACTAATGGAATAAAATCAGTTAACGTTACCTTATTCTTTGCTTTTCTTTCCTCTCTCCGCCTCTCAAACTCCTCGAAAGTAATCTTTCCTTCTAAATACTCGTTCAATTCGGACATTGTAGACAAAATAATTCAGTTTACTGCTTCATGTCATACAGTACAATCATAACACGGCATGAGCGCTGTTGTTACTGCGTTTCTGCCTTTCAGCCAATTAGAAAGCTCAAACTCTTCTTCGACGGTTAGAGAAACACAAACACAGGTGATCTTATCCCAAAAGCCCTACATCGCCATCAAGCGTCCAGACACTGGTAAAGAATGATACTGTATATTACGGAAAATGTATTTTTCAGTATGTTTTACATATATACACGCAGTGGTTAAAGTGGGATTTGGCAGGTGGGGAACCCTCAAATTTTGTGTAGGTACAACAGGGGAAAATAACTCACGGTGGGACAACATATTGAGTGTTATGGTATAGCAATACTTTTTGGGACGAGTGTCACTGTGGCACCAAGTATCACAATACTTATTTAGGCTACTTGATATTAATGGTTTTATTTTAGTCCATCTACACTGATATGATGACGATAGGCCTACTATGTTAAAATTGCTGAACACCACAATATGGAACACAATATTTGTTCAGTTGCATTTTTTTCCCGGTTTTTAATAAATATAATGTTGGTGAACAGAGCAGGTTTTGATATGAAACAAAGTCACATGCTTTCAAATTATATCAATTTTATTACGAAATTCAAACTATAAATATTATAAGGAAACATGGAATTAGTTTCCATTGTTATGCTGATGACACTCAAATATATATTTCATCACGGCCGGATGAAAACGCTACATTTTCCAAATTGACAGAGTTAAAGATATAAAAGATTGGATGACGCGTAATTTTCTTTTATTAAATCCAGACAAGACAGAGGTAATACTTATCGGTTCAAAAAACCGCCCACAAAACCTCGCACAATACAACTTTAACATCAGTCCTGTTACTTTATCCTCTACAGTAAAAGACCTGGGTGTTATACTCGATTGCAACCTGTCTTTTGAAAATCATATTTCATATGTTACAAAAACAGCCTTTTTCCACCTTAGAAACATTGCTAAGCTACGTAATATGCTATCAGTTTCTGATGCAGAAAAGTTAGTTCATGCATTCATGACCTCGAGACTGGATTACTGTAATGCTTTATTAGCTGGTTGTCCTGCATCCTCAATAAACAAGCTACAGTTAGTCCAAAATGCCGCCGCTAGAGTTCTTACGAGATCAAGAAAATATGATCATATAACACCGATTTTATCATCACTGCATTGGTTACCTATAAAGCTCCGTATTAATTACAAGGTATTGCTACTGACTTATAAAGCCCTAAACGGCTTAGCTCCAGTCTATTTAACGGATCTTCTATCGCCCTATAATCCATCGCGCTCTTTAAGATCACTAAATTCAAGGCTTTTGGTCATACCTAGGATATCCAGAACCACCAAAGGAGGGAGAGCATTTTCACATTTGGCTCCAAAACTCTGGAATAGTCTTCCTGATACTGTTCGTTGCTCAGACTCGCTCTCCCAGTTTAAAACTAGATTAAAGTCGCATCTCTTCAGCCAGGCATTCATATAATCCTACAGTTCAAACTACAATCCGGCCTCTAGCTCATAAATGCCAGAGGAGAACTGGCCCCCGACTGAGCCTGGGTTCTCCCAAGGTTTTTTTTTTTTCTCCATTAGGTCACCTGATGGAGTTTTAGGACACCATTAGGTCACTTGATGGAGTTTTTCGGTTCCTTGCCACTGTTGCCTTTGGCTTGCTCAGTTGGGGATATTTTGGGGATATTTAATTTAATTTTATCAATCAATAAATTCCTCTTGAAACAAACTTTGTTGTATTATTTTAATTTAATACTGTGAAGCTGCTTTGATGCAATCTGTATTGTGAAAAGCGCTATACAAATAAACTTGACTTGACTTGACTTGACTATAATGCTCTTTAATATGATGTGACAGATCGCTGTATAGCATCTACGTTCAAGCGGCTCGTGAACTGATCTAAAGCTCTTTAGTTAATGGTAAATAAACTCGAAATAACTATGTTGGAAGATACAGTAGCCTATAACTTGCTGAAATGTATCATGTATCATGTAATTACTCAATCTGAGCTTCAACCAAGGAAATAGGTCAATAACAGCTGGAGATATGTAACATTTACCTCAGAAAAGCCATTTAATGACCACAGCATGCTATAGATAAAAATTAACTAGATGGGTATTTTTGCTAAATATACGCACTGCATTACATATTATATTTTTACTCATATCATTAAAAAAATATTATAACTTTATTATAAAAACTTGTTAATTTTAACCTTTAATAATAATACCAACTCCCTGAATGTTTACAGCATTAGTGAGAGATTTTTCCTTGAGAAAAATTAACATGTAGGCCTAGCTATACAGTAGGCTAGCTGATATTTATAGAAAAATTAATTGATGTAAACATTGTAACATGTTGTTACTAAACTTAAGGAAATTCTGTTTAGTCACCAAATGTTTCACAATA
Organism: Leuciscus leuciscus; assembly: GCF_965113295.1. Taxonomy (NCBI): domain Eukaryota; kingdom Metazoa; phylum Chordata; class Actinopteri; order Cypriniformes; family Leuciscidae; genus Leuciscus; species Leuciscus leuciscus. The sequence continues at coordinate 6,478,087 of NC_138727.1, read as the reverse complement.
CACTTATTGTGATGCAAGTTTTTTTTTTTTTTTTTTTTACAACCACTAATATTTTATAATCCTTTCTAATGATTTACGTTTAGGCTGCCTGCTGAACATGGGTTTGAGCTCTTATATTTCTGAACTCTCCAAATTCAGATTAATGCATTTAACTTTAAAATGTAGAAACTTTTCTTGCCCCCGGATTAGAAGAACTGAGGTCCACCACCCCTCATAGTCTCACAAAATCCTGTGGATCGTCTTGACCATCACTAGTAGTCTAGTGGTAATGGGTATTACAATCTGATTGGACCGGTCATTTCAAGTGCTGATACTAAAATTTGGTTTGACCAGTAAAAAGAGAAAATCTGTCATTTCCAATATACCTATTTAATATGCCTGTTTTATTTGAATGTGCATATTTTACAGTTGTTCAAACAACTGTAGAGTGAAAAGTGATGGGTGTAAGTTTTTACTTTTTACATTTCAAATTTGAAATAATAATACATACTCTATAGCTCTTTCTGGGCCCAGTTTGTTGGATTATTTAGAATTTAGGCAACACAAAATTAGGCAATGTTTAAAAATAGTTTCCCACCTCAACTTAGGAAAAATGGCCAGTTATGCTGTAATAATAAATAGTTATTTTTCCAATACCTTTCACACAAAGAAATAAGTTCAAAGAGTGGTTCAAATCAATATAATCTTAAACAGTAGTTCTATAAGAGGTTTTGGGGCCTTCATATTCATATATGCCAAACATTAACAGAAGTTAGGAGCCCTCATAGTCCAAGTGCCTTGTTAAAGAGGCCTTGTATGGGACACATTACAGCATTAATAAACATTTGTTTCATTGCTTTTTTGAACCAAACTGGATCACGCGGCCTTAAACCAGTCAAGGGCCCCCCGAGCTTCTGGTAGTCAAGGGCCCCTGGGCACTGGCCCCATAAGCCCGGTCAGTAACCCATCCCTGCAGGATAGTGTAGCGAGTGTTGTCATGTTGTGATATGTCCTCCCGTGCTGATGTCCGGGCATGTTAAAGAAACGTGTTTGGACATAGGCTTCCGGGGTTTATTGCCCCTTTATCTGTGGTGATTGGGGTTTGTGTGTTAATGATGTTGTGGGGCATGCCTATATTTAACACTTTTGACCAACCAATGGTACCTGTATAAATTTGGGGTAGGTCACTTCATCAGCAGTTCGTGTCAACGTCTCTGTGGATCATCCTCGTTCTCAAACTACTATTTTTCCACGCCACATTTTGCTATCGAGTGTGCTTCACAAGAAGATGGATGCCTGTCAGTAAGTGTGTTTTATTATTTAATATTATTATTAAGAACCTTTATTTATTTATATGAGAGTCACTGTTCAATTGCGTTATTAAACAGGTTCTCTGCGACCGGTTTGAGTCTTTTTGAGATTGTTGAGGAACTTAATTTCCTGAATCAAGCCAGTGGTAAGTATAATTACGTTTTATATTTGAATGTTGCATGTGTGTGTGTGTGTGTGTGTGTGTGTGTGTGTGTGTGTGTGTGTGTGTGTGTGTGATGCATAATCATGTTTTTTATTACCAGGAGATCCGAATCAGGGGTCTATCGATCAGCACAGTATCAGCCCGTGGAATTTAGTTTAAAAACTTTATTCTGTGTATTTCCAGATGGCTTATCAAACCTTGTGAGCAGGATTGAATTCAAAGTAGCAGAGTATGATAATGTTTTATTGGGCTGTAATAGTGAAATTTCGAGTTTGTGTGTGTGTGTGTGTGTGCGCGTGCGTGCGTGCGTGCGTGCATGCGTAGGCCTAACGTTATACAATGTGACAATGCGTTCGTTTAGAAATGTTGTTAACATACATGTGCAACAAGTTGTTTAAAAAACATAAAACATACGCTTGCATGTCTCTTACTTAAGAGTTTGCATTTACTTATAATTTTAACTGACTGTAATGGAGAACGGTGTGTAAAAGTGTAGACATGAAGATTTTCTCAGCCTATGGCGCCCTCTATAGGTGTGCATTAGTATTACAGGATTCATTTCATAGTCGTTGTTGGTCTGGTCTTATCGTCTTATTTGATTGTTGTCTGTTTATGAAAACTTCATATCTATTAGAGCAGATATAGAGTTTGACATTTGTACCATTAAAGCACTACGAGTAGCACCAGCCTGATTTTTATTTATTTTTATTTAGTCCTAAAAATATAATAATAATATTATTATTAATAACAATATAATATTATTAAATAGTGTAAATCGTGTAACTTTTTTAATTTTTCAAACCCCTTTAGAAATAAGAAACATAAAAAAAACCCATTATATTTTATCTCTCTGTACTGACTTTTTGTTTTCTCCCTTCTTCTTCTTAACAGAGGTTGACAATGCAGTTCCCGATATAAATGATGTTCAGAGCTGGAGTGATGGTCTGATAGTATCGTGGGATGACTGTGTGTTTACACCCGTCCCTAAAGAAACACAGCGGTCTGTTCCATCCAGCGATCGTGTAGAATCCGACCCTGAAGAGCTGCCTTCAAATCAGGAGGCTTACAGACGGGAATCACATCCCAATATAGACAATCAACACATAATCGGACTGATACAGGACTCTGTCAAGACCGCTTTGAACGCCTTCGAGGTGCGTTTTAACGAACGCCTTGATGCTTTTGAGAGACGCTTAGATGCTTATGAGAATAACGCTCTGCGACGGCAGCACAAGAACAGCATGGTATTTGGATTTAACAAGTCATAGCAGCGCAGCGGTTGCATAGTGGGACTATCCAACAAGTAGCCAGAGATCAAAGCCTGACGGTGGAATTGTTAAAGCAGGTCGTGCTCACGCTTAAAGGGGTGGTATAATGCCCTTTTCACAAGATGTAAAATATATCTATGATGTCCCCAGAGTGTGTGTGTGAAGTTTTAGCGCAAAATACCCCACAGATATTTTTATATAGCAAGTTAAAGTTGTCACTTTTTGAGGGTTTGCAAAAACGCACCGTTTTGTGCCTGGCCCTTTAAATGCAAATGAGCTGCTGCAGAGGGCGGGGTTTCAAGAGCTCGTGTGAGTTAGCAGCTGCTGTTACCTCATGCAGACACACTAAAATGACAGAAACTGTTCTGCCTTTAATGTTAAACGGATTCAGATAAGGATGGAGAGACTCAAGAAGAAGTGACAACATGTAGAATGCAACAGGACGTCTCTGAATGGTTAGTTGATGAATTTATGCAGCTGATGTGGAGTTAACTATCTTCAATTAGGATATTCTGTCATGATAAATCTATAAATTGCTCATATATGAACTGTTGTGAGATGCACACAGAGTGACTTTCTATTGCATGTGAAAAGATGGATGCTAAAGTTTGAGCTGACTCACAAATGTACTCTTATACAACAACTTTTCCTCTTCTCAACATGGACTGCGTGTTCCCGGGGGCGGGGTTTATGTAAATTCTAGGGTTAGTGATGTCACAAACCCGAGAGGAATGTCGTGTAGTCCCAACCAGCCGTTTGTTGTAGTCCTTTTCTTTAAAAGCAAATATCTCCCTTTGCTTTGAACTTTGAGCGTTGTAACTTTGCAGATGTTGTTTATGCTCAAACAGCAACATTACACACTAAAGTTAGAAAAGTGAAATCATAATCAACCACCCCTTTAAAAAGAAACTCGATGATGTCGATGGCAGTGTGCTCCCCCTTGAACAGTGCAGTAACACAGAAACATTTGCCCTATTTAATTCAGACAACAGAGGATATGAATAGGTCTAAGTCTACAACTGATACATTGCTAGAATTAATAAACATTATGAGATCGATGTCAGATGAGGATCCTGAACCAAATATTTTGTAAATGCCCAACATGCAGGAGAGGTGTCCTCCAGAACCACATTCTGATTTTGATCATCTTGTATCTTCTCACCAGTCAGGAGAGGGATCGGGTACCCAGTCACACCGCACACTCAATCCCGATGCACCCAACAAGGGTCTCACACATGCGAATCACTTGTAAGAGAGGGTGGCGAATGGCGATGTGAGCGGGTACACTGTACTGCCACAAACTCTGTTCAGTGGTCTGGAAATCCACAGGCTTATAAATCTGCGGGAGACATCTTCTACAGATTTAGCATACACCATGTTTTTACATGACACACTTTCTGAAATAGTGGCGTTTTCCAGACTGTGGTTTAATCGTGTTGGTACCTGACCGAACCACACTACCATATGGCTACTGACATCGGTCATCGAGGGGTGCGAGACTCACCCATTTTCATGTGTGTTAAGTGGTCCTTCTAGCTCAGGAACATTTGTCTGTAAAAATGTTGTTAGAAAATGCTAAAAGTGTGATTTCTAAAAAAACATTGTGTACATTATGATTGAATGTCAACCTTTGTATGATGAATTGTTGAAACTGTATGATATTAAATGCACTGAAGGTATCCCACAGACCCTGAATGACGAGCGTTTGTTCCCCTCCAACAAGACTAATTTTTTGATACTGGATGATGTTATGAAAGATGCTAGTAGCAATCCTGAAGTTGAACGAGTGTTCACCCAGTATGTACACCACAAAAGTGCCTTGTATATTGTACAAAACTTGTTTTTTCAAGGTAAATCCAGCAGAACATCAGCTTGAACACTAATTATTTGGTGTTGTTTAAAAAACCTAGAGAAAATACCCAAATTAGCACGTTGGATGCACCCCAGAAACACACTTTTTTTTTTTTTTTGAAAAAGAAGACCCACCCACAACAGGCCGTGTGAGTGTCCATGACGGTTTAGGTGATTTGCAGATGAGATTTTAAAGAATATTCCGCAGAGGAGCGTGAAAATGTTTGTTACATTTTAAATAAAATGTCTAAAACTAAATATATTACTTCATGTAATATCTGGTTAAAAACAAGTAATCTGGTTAAAATAAGATTATAATCAAATAATCTGGTTAAAAACAAACCAAAAGTGTACTCATTTTTAATTATTGTAAGTAGGTAAGAGTTGTATATGATATGGTAGTGTAGTATGTACATTTTACGGGTAAATTTCATGGGTACATTTTATTGTGTATAAAGGCCCAACAAGGGACAGGAGTTGTTTATATACCATGTTTATATTGTTTTAAATTGAAATAGTGAAGTATGTAAATTCTATTGTGTATAAAGGCCCAACCAGGGACAGGAGTTGTTTATATATCATGTTTATATTGTTTTAAAATTGAAATAGTAAAGTATGTAAATTCTATTGTGTCTAAAAGCCCAACCAGGGACAGGAGTTGAAAATTAGCATTTGCTATAAACTTTATATGCAGCACTTCAGTGACAAGCTTGCTTTGACACTATGTTTGTTTGCATTGTCCCTGTCAAATAAATTAAATAAATTAATTAAATGGACTGAGTCAGGAGAGTTTGTATTAAAAGGCAGAACAATCCCAGTCTTATTTTTCTGAAGTCAAAATATAACCAGATTGAAAAGAAACACTGAAAAAGTCAATCAATCTTTTTTTATTATCAAAAAAGTCAGTGCATATTTATTTATTCATTCTTTCATTATGTTTTTCACTTGGTGTTGGAGGAATACATAACTGTACAAAATTGATATTACACATCAATAAATATGTATCATGAATCCATCTTTTAGTAAGATCAGAATGTCCTTCACACATGAAGGCAAATTAAATACCACAGAAAACTGCTCCCTCAGGAACTGTTAGGAAATTCATTCTGCTTTTGGGATGTTGTTCAGTATTTCCTGCGTTCCAGAGGATTCCTGTGCTGGAAAAATGAGCTTCTGTAGCATCTCAATCTTCTCTTCCTCGGTTTTAGAGTTGAGCTCAATTACAGGAACCTAAAAAGGATGATACATATGAGGAGTATTATTGGAAATACAAAATCGCGAACCAGAGATTGATCTTTTGGTGACATCTCTCCAGTTGTTCATAAGCAGGTTAAGTACTATGTCAGTACTGTGATGTTTACCATATTCATCTGGTATTTTACATGCTACTCCAAGGTATTTCAAAGAACACCTTAATATTACTATGATACACGACTAAAAAAAAAACATGTCTCACATGTACCAAAAATATTGAGTGTCAGGTTTTGGTGGGATTATTAAGTGTGTATCAGAGTTTAACACACTTACCAAAACAGGTTTATAACCAAGTTTTTCGAGATGCCGAAGTTTGATGACCAAGCTGGCTCGAGGATGTGTTGTGCCGAAGCAAAATGACGTAGGTGGAGCGCAGACCACCGCAATCCTGAAATGTAGGACAGAGAAGAGCTTTTTGTCTCTAAACAACCTTCCAATAATCTAGAGTTGGGGGGAAACATCTAAGTATGTGAGATTATCATGTGATTCTTAATATAAACATCACAGCTGTCTTGTGTTTTGCTACCTTTGGGCACATTCGGGCGACCCAGAATCCTCTGCATGGAGGTCGCTGGTTTCTTCTTTTGGACGAGGCAGAGTAATCACACAGTCTAGAGCAAAGATGCAAACAATGTTAAATACAACATAAGATGCCATTCACAACATCCATAATGTGAAACTTTTTGATTGATTGTGCAAAGTAATCTATATGATCTTATATATAATAAAATCATAAAGTAAATGAATATGTAATTAATATAATGTGCACATTAAAAAGCCACTTATTAGTCTGGCTTTTATGTATGCGTCTTTTTTATTATTTAAATTTATGTATTATTATTATCATTATACTTTATTTCTATTCTACTTTGCTTTATGGACATTTCATTGTTGATCAATCTTATTTTATTCTATTCAAACATTTACTGTTTCATTATAAACTTTTGTTTTAAAATGTTCATTGCTTGCATAGCGTGTCATACGCTTGTAAAGCACTTTGCATTGCATTGGATATCTTAATGGTGCTAAAAGTTTTATTTTTATTATGCAAAATATAATTTATTGTTTTTATCCTTTTGATTTTAGAGTAAATTTAACCTGGCCATGTTTTCCTGAAATACATTTTTTGTTGACACTTGTAAACACACATACATTTGTCACAAGCACTTTACATTTATTGGAAGGTGCTATATACATACAGTTTTATTATTTGAAATAATATAATAAATTACATTACATTATTTATATTATATTCATTAATTTAATATAATTATGCTATATTAAATATTCTTAAATTATTATAATAATAATAAAATATATATATATGGTAATAATATGGTAATAATAAATAATTAAATATAGTTACTATTACTTTTATCACCCCAACGCAGTTTTGGTTTCACCAATATAAAAGAAGTATTTTGTAAGAAGGAGAAAATGATACTTATCCGAAAATTTTTGAGCATTTCTGTTTTTTAAATTTTGAGCTGTGGCCTAGCGATTAGCGCATCTGCCTCGACACATTGAGCTTCTGGTGCTCATGTGGTAAATGTGAGTTTGAATCCTGCCACTGTAAATAACACTAAGCTCAAACTCCACAGAAACACGAGATTCATCTCACCAATGAAGTAGATGCTCTGCTCCAGCACACTGTCCTGAACCGCATCATTTCCCACAATGCTCCTGATTGCACTGAGCATTTCCTGGTTGACTGGGACTTTATGAGTAGGAACCATGAAGTGGAAGTCTGGGATAGACCTCAGGGAGTGTGGCAGCTGAGGCTGATCCAGTCGCATACACAGAGCCAACATGTGCAGCCACCTCTGAACCTTATTCGACTGGTTGCCTGCGAGGACATAACGGATGACAGCTGAACTGAGATGCACTTCAGATGAGGAGAGAGAGGAAGTATAGTAGTAAGAGATATTAACCTTTCTGTAGTATTTGGTCCAGGGTTTCCCGGTGTAGCAGTTTATCCAGTAGGGTTTGAGGGACGTGCTCCAGCAATGCCAGATAGTGAATGGCTTTCAGTAGGTCGGTGGAGGACATCTTTGGAAGGTAGGACTCTAAGACCTTCGTTACACTGGCCAGAAACCTAATTAAAAAGCAGCAAGTGTAAGTTTGCTGAAGTCAGAGACATGCCTGTTCTGCAAAAACAACTTTTGCTTTGGGTTTTTGGAGGACTTATATTGTTGAATATTCTGATATATAAGAATATTTATTTTAATTGGAAAATAATTTGACTGAATATACATTACCGTTCAAAAGTTTTAGGTCAGTAAGATTCTTAATTAATTTTTTTAAAGAAATGAATGTTTTATTCAACAAGTATGTACTCAATTCATCGAAAGTGACAGTATTTATAATGTTGTTAATAAAGATTTCTATTTCAAATAAAGTAAGTTCTGTTGAACTTTCCATTCATCAAAAAATCCTGAAAAAAAGTATAGTAGTTTCCACAAAAATATTAAGTTAAAAATATTAAAGTGGTCCTTTCTAGGGATACGCGCGATGACTAATTTAGTTAACGTTTAAACGGAAATATTGCAACCGACTAGTCTAAACTTGTCTTATTCTCTATATCAGTGCGCAGATTCTGAACGCCCTGTAGTCGACTATAGTCTTGAGTTCTTCGGGAACGAACACGTCACAATATTCCTCATTTAAACAATTCCCACCCACGGTATACGCAAAGTAAGTTAGTAGTGTGTTGAAACTCGCGGTTATGGTAAGGGATGTGACATTTCTCAAACACGCTCAAAGTGGTTGTTCAATCATAACACACTGATCCAGCTGACCAATCAGAGTACAGTGTGCTTTTCGGAAGGAGGGGCTTCATAGAGACAGGAACTGAACAGAGCGCGTGCTGCAACAATGTCAAATATGTGAAAAATAATGTGTTTTATATGAACTAATATGAAAACCTATTCTAGTGGACCCCGAAAACCAAAATCAAGACTTTGAAAAAGGACATAACCTTTATCAGCATATTCAAATGATTTCTGAAGAATCATGTAACACAGAGTAATGATGCAGAAAATTCAGCTTTGCCATCACAGGAATAAATGATATGTATTTCAAATAGAAATTTCATTAACATTTCACAATATTACTGTTTTACTGCATTTCTGAACAAATAAATGCAGCCTGGGTGAGCTTTCAAAAACATCTCTACTCTAGCAGGCTGATTGGTGAGCAACAGCCTAACGTGGAGACCTTATACACAAAACAGGTACAGCGCATAACTAGCTCAATTTTAAACGACAGTTCTCATTCACTGCACACAGAGTTCCAGCTTCTACCCTCCGGGCGTAGGTTTATGATCCCCAGGTGTAAAACAAAAAGACACAAGAATAGTTTTGTTCCTGCAGCCATTACATTGAGGAATAAGTTATAGCTATATTTTGCACAAGTGTTCATTCGGTTTGTTGTTTTTTTTTTTTTTTTTTTTACGTATTTTTATGTATTATTTTATTCTTGACCGATAAGAACTTTTTTGATGTATGGTAATGTGATGATGTGTGAAATGTGATGGTGTGTGACTCTACTGCAAACAAAATCTACCTTCGGGTATAAATAAAGTAACTTGAACTTGAACTTGAACTTGAACATCTGAAAATAAAAAATCTTACCGACCCCAAACTTGACAAGTGTAAGTGAATAAGAATTAAAACAATGGCTTACTCTGTTTTTTTCTCTTTCAGGTCATGATTGAGGAGTGAAAAGACTTTTAAAACACTAAGAAGGTCTTTCAGGGTCAGACTGTCAGGGCTCTTGATGATTCTCTCCGCAAATACATCCAACAGGACCACAGGTCTGAACAAGAGATCCTCAAATGATACTAGAATGAGAATAACCTGGAAAACATGGATGTTTTTGAAACATGCTGAATAAGACTGCATTCCTCTTTAAATGTGCAGCGCAGTTTCACTTGGGTCAGCAGATATCGCACCTGTTTGTTGGACCACATATCAAACGTGTTGGCCATGTACTCGGAGACGGAGCTGAAGAGGGTGTAGTTTCTGTAGCGGAGCTCATGGCAGGACTTCAGGACAGACAGAAGCCTACCGAAGGGGAATTCATGCACATTTTCTGCAGGAAACAATGAAAGGTCAAGTGACAGGTCTTGATTCACTGATTCTAGCCGTTTACTGAAGTTCATGGGGATCATGGTCATTCTCACCAGCTATGTTCTTGCTGCAGACATCCAGCAGAGGTTTGAAGTTCAGGCCCATGGAAGCCAGGCTGGAGAACATGTACTGGGTGTTGGGTGGACTAAACTCTTCTGCCAACGACAGAGTCTTTGTCTGAGGAGGGATAAAGAGGAATCGAGCTAGAAACTGATCTAGTGACAAAACACTATTTCAAAAAATAATAATTTCTTGTTAGACAGCTGCATCATGTCAGGATTATTTTATTCCAGAATCATAAGAAAATAAATACTTAATTATATTTTGCATTGAAAAAAAATTTAAATCTATGAAGCAATATGTTTTTTGATATCATTTTCAAGACAATTAAGCACAATTTCCTTCACAAATGATTAATATCATAATGCAAAAAAATCTCATTCTCTTTCCTGTAATGTGAAAGATAACTAATACATTTACATTTCATGGTTGTAAAAAAAAATATATATATCACTATTACAGGAATGAAAATTTAATGAGAACTACTACTAAGGATTGTTATTATTGTTGACTAAAACTAAAACTTATAAAAACAGCCCTGGTAATTGAAATAAAGCTGAAATAAAATAAATATAAATATTCTTAATATAAATATAAATATAAACTTAAACTAAATGAAAATTAGAAATGTTGCCTTGGCAATAAACTGAAATAAGTTGAAGTTGCAGCACTAATATCATTAACAAGAATTAAAAAAAAAATTAAATAAAACTAACAAAAATACATTAAACATAAATGGCAATATTTAAAAAAACGAATATGACAAAGGCACATAATGAAATAAAAAAAAATAATAATAAAAAAAAAATTAGCATGAAAACAAAATTTTAAAAACACTCCTTCAGAATATTAATAAAACTATAATAACCTTTCATATATCATAATATCATTATCGGAAAAAGCTTTATTTTCATTATGCAAAATATAATTTCTTCTTTGTTTAAACATTTTTAGTAGATTCATCCACAGAAATCAATTGATTTGGAAATCCAATTTCTGTGCGAGTGTCAGTAAACAATATAGTTTAGGTGATATACATTTGCTGTGAATAAATCATAAATCTAACCGCCAGCTGTTTCTTCAGATGTATCGGAGAGTTTTTGCCCACCGCACGCATCATGCTCTGCAGGGCAACCACGCTCTGGATCTCAGGAATACGATCCTTCAGCAACAACCTTCAAAACCAGAACACAAAGTCATGAAAACACACACACACACACACACACACACACACACACACACACACACACACACACACACACACACACACACACAATAAGGTCATACTAGGGCTGTATCCATCTTCACACCTTAAAGCCTCTTTTAGGGCCTGAACGTTCCTACAGTCCTCCATCTCCCGTATACAGCCAGCCAACACCGAAAGAGCCCTTATATCAAACTGATTCAGCCGTTCCTGGAATCAGCATAACAGAAGGATCATGTGACACTGAAGACTGGAGTAATAATGCTAAAAATATCAGCTTTGCGTCACAGGAATAAATTATATTCATTCAAATAGAAAACAATTATTTTTAATTATAATATTTCACAACACTACTGTTTTTAATGTATTTTTGATCAAATAAATGGCACCTTGCTGAAGAGACTTCTATCAAAAACATTAAAAAAAAAAAAAATACTATACACAGAAAATCCATTTATTAAATCAAATCTGAATTTAAATATTGTGCAACTATTACAACATTCATGATTGTGATTTAAAGGTGCAGTAAGTGATTTCTGAGAAACACTGTTGATATATATGTGCAATCAGCCTAAACACACATTGCTCCGCTGCCAAAATGCACCAAACGCAATGCAAGAATGGATATCTTTTTACATTTATGCATTTAGCAGATGCTTTTATCCTTTATCATAGCTGAAGAGAATCAAAAGAATACTTCGCGAAAAATAAAGAGAAGATAACGAACAAAAGAGAAGGAAGAACGAAAAATTAGCATACAGACAACAGAAGCCTATAGACCCCTTTTGCGCCGCCGTCACAATTACGTAACGGTGTTAGCTGGAGGCAAAACAAAGGGAAAACTGGAGGTGGCCAATACAAACCAGCACTGATTCGGCTACATAATAAGGAGCTTGAAAAATATTATTATTATAATTAAATGTCATCTTGTTGGGTGCAAGAATCGACGGAGTACAGGCTCCAATTGGAAATTTTATCGCATAATGTTTTTGAAACTATTGTGATTGTGAATCATCTATGATTATATAGCCTACATTGTTGTGTTTGATTGTGACGACTTTTTGAAGAACCTGGTAAGAAAGAATAATCAAATACATAGTTAAAAAATGAATTTGTTGTGTTTTTATTTCTAGAAAATATTATTCACATCATTAAAAATTGCACTGTAATGTCACTCTTTGCATGGTCGCCTTCGGATCGTACCACACAACACAAGTCTTGTACGTTACCATTCAGCACATAGTTATAGGCATCTAAAGATTTATATGCCCTCAGTTTCTCTTTATGCTTGGTTTCTCTATCAGGTAGGTGTAGATGTCAGGCCACTCAACCGAGGTAGTGTTAACGTTAATCCTGTCAGATCGTCCATCCATTGAGTGAGCGTGTACGGATCGGCCAATCTGGTTATGTCCGTTAAAATGAACTTTTGCAAATAACAATCGCGGTCCTGGACAGGGAGTGACCTTACACATTAAGATAAAATCAGATTTTCTCCAGTCATTGTTAAAAAACAAGCTGACAAAACTTGCAAACTAGCGTTAGTGAAGCGGCCAGGGGAAACGTTCTGCCTCCACCTAAGCTTCGCCCACAAAAAAGTCACCATGTTTACTAACTGGAAAGGGGTCTATATACAAGCAATTGTTCGTTCAACAGCTCCAGACCACAATGACACTCAAAACTGTGCTGTTACTCTAGCTAATATTACAACAACAGCATATCTTGGTTCTGTGAAGCATAGCAAAACTAATGTTACTCATGTATGGACGAGAAACAAAGCAACAATGTTTTCATGCCTTCCCGCTTCGGTCTCTCCAGCGCTGGAAAGCCTTTCTAGTATTACCACGGGTCCTAAAGCTCTTGCCTGCTCGTAACCCTTCTTTTTCCAGTGATATTCCTCTGAGCTTCTCTCTTTTGTAATGTCTCTCAGCCAGCTCTCTGTCTACAGTCTTTTTTCAAATCTCCCTCTTGCTCACTCTCTCTCCTCCACATCATGAGTGGACACGCCCCCTACTGCTGCTGATTGGCTACAAGTGTGTTGTGGTACTCTGTCCGATCCACTCTCAACAGCATTTCTCAGAAATTGCATACTGCACCTTTAATGAATATTCACATTTTCAGCCTAGAAGACAAAACCTCCAATGCGATTACATTCACAGGACTCGCCTCACCTGTATAACACGCAGCAGTGTCTGCACAACACGCGTGTTTTGTGAAACTCCCAGGTTGACAATGGCCAGCAGACTGTAGGCCAGATCATCGCTCTTCATGCGCCAGGCTTCGGTCGCAGCCCGTTCACAGACCTCCTCAAACACCGGGTGTTCGTACATCAGCCGCAGCTCACAGCTCCGCTGCTCATCCGTCATTTTCTTTGTGCTCTCCCAGATGCGTGTGAAGATGCTGCTGATGACATGCTGCGACGCTGGGAACTGCTTCAACGTGTCCAGCACATCAGTGGGGCTAAAACAGTTCTGCAAATGGCTGTAGAAAGGAGTCCTTTCTGCTTTATCCAGGGGTTCGCTGGTCTCTGTGGAAGCTGCAGTTTGCTTAATCGGAACATTAAGAGCATCAGGACCACTCAGACTGTAATACCGGACTTGTTTTAATGTGTGTTTCCTTCCCAGCTGAGATGATACAGCAAAGCTTCTCCTTTTATAACATAAAGACATCTGCGTCCATCTAAAAGAGTCACATGTCCACAGCGACGTGGATCTCAGAGCACATCTGAGCATGTCCAAACCTGATTTATACATGCTCATCGTGGGTGATTCTCCAAAGCTTCAGACATGATGTAACCTGTTTCAACAAACGAAAAGGTCAAACAGAAGCCTCTGTACTTACTACTTTTGTTTTTACTAGTGGGTGCAGGACACTATAGTTCATGTATGTAAGTGAGGATAGCAAAATAAAGTAAACTGTGACATTTTATACCTAAATATTCTTCATACAGTGGACTACCAGTAAAATGTATAAAAATTTGGGACCAAAAATTTTTCAGACACTTTGACCTGACCAAGTGTTTTTTTCTTTAATTGATAATTCAAACTTTTTACATCACAGACTGAACAAAATTAAGCATTGCTTGGTAATTGGTTGACCTAAATTGTTATTATCTAATTGTGTACTTAAATTTAACAGCTCACAGCTATTCAACCTAATTAATTTGTGAGACAGTATGACAGAAGGATGGCCAAAACCAGTGAAATATCAACTGATTTGATAACTCTTGAGTTCTTGTCATATTGTATAACCATTTTCTAAACTATATAGCGAATATACTGTGATAATGTGAGAAATGTTGAAGGTGTCTGATCTGAATACATTTTGGTGTGACTGTAGGTCACTTTTTTTTTTTAACTCTTCAATCACACAGTTCTCTTTACCAACTTTCAGTTTGGCACAGCAGTTAATTTCACATTCAAAATGCACTAAAACTACCAAAACACTTCATATGTGTCTCAAATCAGCTAATTCTATCAACACTAGCACATTTAGTTAAACAATGAGCTAAAACACACTGACAACAGGTGCATTTTACAATGTTTTCTATTGTACATTTCTTTACAAGACAAGAATGACACTATCTCTACTAAATGTAATTCACTGCAGAAATGTGTTACATGATCCATGTTTACATTACAGTAAGTTTTCTCCTGTGGTATAGATTAGATTAGATTACTGTATAAATGTTGCAAATTGCTGTTTTAATCAGTTTTAAATTTTTAGGTTTTGAACGTAAGTTTTAACCGTTTTGAAGACACACTATATAAAGATCATGAAATATTACTAGAATCAGAATAACCCAGAAATACATTTATATTTGTACGTATCTGTTTGATTATCCACAATACATTTCAACACGAACAAATAGATAGCCAAATGTTGAATTTACCTAAAAGACATAAATATAATAAAGTGAAAAATGAAAATGGAAAAACCAAGTAAAATAAACAAATACACTTAGAGGACAGCAGCTTTGTGCTTATATTGCATTCATGTCCTTGTACAGAAACCTTGAAGAAATGCCTCACTATAGCTGTAAAACTATTGTATACTAAAACTAAGTATACTATTTACATGTTTGCAGTTAATTATGACACAGTCACATATTTTAATGCGCCCTTGATCTTTAATACTCATAATATAAGGACCTCACCCTTCGGTTGCTGTTGTCTTCACACATGTGTACTGCTCTCACTGTGAGCGCAGCCATGACAGAAACAGGGCGCGCGCGCACGATTGCTGCCGCACGATAGTTCCGCTTGTAGTATCGCGTGGTTTTCACAATGTTACTTTTAAAACCCCGACCAAATAGTGAAATAAACACATATAAAACTTGTTTAATCCATAGTATGCATAACATATTATTTAAAAATCATTAAAAAAATTGATTTGAAAAAAGAAAGCGAAATCCAAAATGTTTCCTCCCCAGGAACATTTTATGCGGAACACACACTGTTACCTAGCAACGGCCAGACGCGCATGTGAATGGACTATGGCGAAATTTGTTCTTGCAGGTTGGTCAGTTTTATGGCTAATTAAACAAAACTACAGAGATCAGTACTTTAATGAAAGCAAACATTAGTCAGCGTTCTATCTATCTATCTATCTATCTATCTATCTATCTATCTATCTATCTATCTATCTATCTATCTATCTATCTATCTATCTATCTATCTATCTATCTGTCTGTCTGTCTGTCTATCTCTCTCTCTCTCTCTCTCTCTCTCTCTCTCTCTCTCTCTCTCTCTCTCTCTCTCTCTCTCTCTCTCTCTCTCTCTCTCTCTCTATATATATATATATATATATATATATATCTGTCTGTCTGTCTGTCTATCTGCCTGTCTGCCCTAAATGTTATGCCACATTATAGCTGTAACTGTAGTTTCTTCTTCAGTATGACTATAGTAAATCATGTCACAGTCAGGAGCATATTTAGTATTATCTATTCATCTGTACAGGAAAAGCTGATTGTCCTTATTATGCAAAAGCTGAGCTTCTTGCTGATGTGCTGCAAAGAAACCTGCCAGATTTTCACATTCACAAGATCAGTGTGCATCCCAGTGACTGGGAGGTAAACCTCTGAGTTCATGTGGAGCTTCAAGAGCTCTTTCACACCGTTCACAATATTTTTAAGTTGAACTAAAGATGTCCTTGACTCATTTATGTCTTGTATTCATATTGAACCATCTTTCTCTGCAGACATGGCTGGAGGAAACCTGTGCATCTAATGGATGGACGCATTCAAGCTGTCCTTTAGTATGGAGGGAGCTGATCGATCGCGGGGGGAAAGGAATGCTCCTCGGAGGCTTCAACGATTTCCTTGAGCATGCTCAGGTTTGCATGATTGGATACCAAAATAAAATAGAGGAATCAAGCAAAAACTGATATAGTCCACATAAATTAATTTTTCCGAGTTGCTTTGGCTCATTTTTTGAAAACGCTTGCAAAATGTAGTCACTCACCAAACACATTTAATTCATGCTTAAAAACTCAGTCATTGTGTAAGCAAAGTGGCCAATGCCACCATTTTTTTTTTTTTTTTTTGTCATCACATAGGCAGCACTGATCAAACATTTAGATGTTTCTTCAACATGGCAGTCAGTCATCCAGGCTTGTGTATCACACTTTCAACAGAATGTAAAAGTCAATACTTATGCACATTTGTATACTAAACTGCATTTTCTTGTAACAATGCGTTACATGTAAACAGAAAACATTCCATGTCATAGATATTTATTGAATATTCAAGTATGTGTCACACAGATTTTGTAATTGAATGAATCGTTTTGCATGTGATGATGATGGCTCACACAATGAAAGAATATTTAGAAGTCAAGAGCATGACAATTTCACGGAGAATCAACTCATCTCTGCAAGCAGTATTTACTCTTTTGCACACAAGTACAAAAACACACGCAAATAATGAGTGAACAAGAAACTTATTGTTCAGAGTTCTGAACTTATTAATTAAATCACATCTGAGAATCGATCTAAAGCAATTGAGAAAAACTGTAGTAGCTGCTGTGCTGTGATTTCTTTGCAAAACAAATGTCAGGTTGTTATGTACTGCGGTTATAAGATCCAAACGCAGCTTTATTAGGGGTAATCTACCATTGTAATTCACATAGCACACAAATGGTCACAACACAGGGCAAACAGGGAAATCCAGGAAACCAGGCAGTAGATCAGAACCATAATACGGGAACCCAGAGAAAGCGCTCAGAAATGCAGTGTAACACAAACAAGACTTCACAAAGTGAGAGTGAATACACAGGGCTTATATAGGCTAACCATAACAAGATGCCTATATCTCTATAACCATAACAAGAAGCCTATAGCTCTATAAGTATAACAAGAGGCCTTTCCTGTAGCTCAGACAGTAGAGCGTTGGTGCTTGCAATGCCAAGGTCATGGGTTCAATTCCCAGGGAAAGCAAGAACTGATAAGAATGTGAATGTGTACCTTGAAATGCAGTGTAAGTTGCTTTGGATAAATGCGTCTGCCAAATGCATAAATGTAAATGTAAGATAATGACACACGGGTGCAAGTGATCAAATAATAATGAGTCCAGGCAATGGGTTATGGAAAATGAAGTTCATGATTGAAAGGCAAAGGAGTCGGGAGGAGTGTCCTCTGGTGGATAAAGATATCAGACTTTATTTTAGCTCTTAAATTACTGCAAGATAAAACTTAAAATTAAACAAATACCTTCCATTTGAACTCACAGTGATCAAAATGACTGAAGAAAGTTCCTTCTGGATCAGAAGCTAATCCAAGATCAGCGACATCCTGTTTCATTTAGATACTGTATGTGAATATCAATACTTTTGTCCTCTCCTGCAGGGTTACTATGGCATGACCTCAGATATGAACTCTGATCTGATGCTAAAAATTGCAGCAGAGAATCAACAAACTAAAGAACTGTGTATGAAGGAGGAAGTTCACCGACTCAAGTCTCTCAGACCTCTGCACATCTGGATCAGCAGGTGGACGTGTTTTATCAGGCCACTTCAGGCCTCTAAAGTGCCCCAATTATATGTTTTCGGCTATATATTACATTTCATGCAGTGTGTAATATAGCTGTTTGTGAATGTTAAAGGGATAGTTCAGCCAAAAAATGAAAATTCTGTCATTAATTACTCATTCCAAACCCCTAAAACTTTTGTTCATCTTCAGAACACAAATGAAGATCTTTTTGATGAAATCTGAGAGATTTCTGTCCCTCCATTGACAGCCTACGCAACTACCACTTTGACACTTCAAAAAGTTCATAAAGAGATCGTAAAACTAATCCATATGAATTGAGATAGGAGGCCTCCAAAACAAAATTAGGATCCTTTAAAATAGCTCCATAATAGGGGCACTTTAAAAGAGTAAAGAATAGTTGTTATTGTCTTTAGATGCATGACGTTTAACCTGAGAAAACCTCTTTCAGCGCTCTGAACCCCATCTGCTACAGCCTCATTCCTCAGTTGTTCACCCCGGGACTGTTTCCAGGTCTCCCCCTTTTCAGCCTTCACCTCATGGACACCTGCGGCTCTGAGGAAATGATGCAAGGACTCAAGATGGAAACAGAAGACCTCACGCTACCTCAGCTCCATGAGGTCACTGTCCATTCAGACCAGACACAGGCGTTTCAGGAAGCCCACTTCATCATCTTTCTGGATGACCTGCAGTCTATATGTGAAAGTAACAATGAGCCGGATGACAAGGACCACATGGTGAGCCGGGTAGCTGAATGTTTCTGTTGCTACGGGCAACTCATCGAGGCGAATGCACGGAAGGACGTAAGAGTGATAGTGGCAGGAGACTCCTTTATTAACCTGAAGTGCTCGCTGTTAATTGAGAACGCACCCTCCGTTGACCCGCACAACTTTGTGGCAATGACGACGCAACTAGAATACGAGGCAAGAACTCAGCTTGCGCAGAAGTTATCGGTGAAAACAGCAGGTAAAATAATACATTTTTGTTCTAATATTAAATTGCAATACAATGATACATTAGAAATTTCATTCAGTTCTGTTTGACTATTTTGATATGATTAATAATTATTTTAGAAAATATTCTGAAGAAACAATACGCCATTTTATACATTCACAAGCTCATGAAGGATATGTATTATTACATACAATTTTATATTAATATAAAAATTGTATTAAAAAAAATGTATAAAAAAAAATTCATTTTAATCAAGAATTATGTTTAAATAATTAAAAAATATATTTATATTAATTATAGATAATTATAATAATATCATATATATATGTATATATATATAATAAATAATACATACATAATATACATAATTTAATTATTAAAATAATTAAAAAAGGAATCTTATTGTCTTATTGTGCTCAAATTTCCCCTTTTTATTATATTCACATATTTCATTTTTATATTAATATACATTTTTGTATATTACATATGTGATATATTATATTAATTTTAATCAATAATTACATTGTTAAAATAATTTAAAAATAAATGCTATTCATTTTAACAAATTAATACCATATATATTATTTTTAATAAATATATAATAAAATAATATTAATAAAATAAATTGTGCTTTTCTTACTGTCTTTCTGTGCATGCTCAATTATTATATTTTTTTTATATTCACAGACATAACTGATGTTGTGGTATGGGGAAACATCAGTGGCAGTTTCCATGTTGACCTGCAGAGGGCGGAGGTTCTCAGATATGATGGTGCAGTTCGGGGACCAGATGGTTTTTCTCAGCGAGTCATGAACATGATTTATGATTGGTAAAGGTCATTGTGGTGCATGACTCAAGCCATATGGCTCTTTTATGAAATCTTTTATTATCAATTTATGAATTATTCTAAAGGGTACCATTTTATCAGTAAGTAAACCAAAAATCTGGCGTAGCCTAACCTGAAATTCCATACATATCTTAAATTGTCTAAATGCATTTGCCAATTATGTAATTATACTCATGTTTTGTTTCATAAGGAAATGGCTGGAGACAGGTTTTATGAGTTTAGTACATAAACATCGTGCCACAGTTTCGTCGAAGACCAACAAAGCCACTGCAATATCATCAACCAATGGAATAATGACCATTTTAAGGGCCTGGAATAATGACGCTTCTCCAGAGAAAGATTTCTCAATGGGTGTACTCAGTACAGGCAAGACCATTCAAATCATTCTCAAACATTAAATAAATATGGCTTACATTATGTAAAAAATAATAATAATAAAAAAAATTTTTTAAAAGACGCAGCCTTAAATTTTTAAGTAGGCTACAATTAACTTGGATGTTTAAGTCATTTCAACTTAAATTACATTAAACTGACTTAAAAAATGAGTTGAACCTTGTATAACTAAAAAAGTTTAAGTTATTTTGATGACTTAAAGCAATGTCATAACTTATTGATCATATACTTTTGCACAGTGCATCTTCTATAGTTACTTTATAGGCTAATCCTTGTAAATGTCTGACCTTTCTAAATCTGCAGGTCAGTTTGGGATTCCAGCTGGTTTGGTGTTTTCCATGCCCGTGAGCTTCAGGGATGGTTGCTGGACAGTGCGCTCAGATGTTACTGTTACAGATGAGCTGAGGGTAAAACTTGATGCTTGTGCTGATGAACTTAAAATGGTGAGTGCAAGAAGTAATAAATATATATATATATATATATAGATTAAACGGGGTTCTAGTACTAAATCAATGAAATTATCCCATGATGGGAACCTTTAAAAGGTTATATGTATGTAAATGCCTGAAAGAACCTTTAAGGTTCTACTGTAAAGTAAAATTTTCTTAGAGTGTAAAGTTTATTAGCCAATCAGAGAATGTTCTCTGCATTTTTGGAGAGTTTTGGAAACCGCAAAGGTTTAGTGAAAGTTTGGTGGCACTTTAAATAACAAATAAATGCATGCTTTTATGTGCTTCTTCCTGATAAGACATGGATAGAGCACTTGATCAGCTTTGATAAGATTGCAGTGGTTAATCAATGTTGTTTTATGTATTTATTTGCTCTAGGAGAAAGACGTTGCTGCTAGAATATTGAAGAAAGATGAATGACGGCTCTCCAAAAGCAGACTTCGATTACTCACTCCTTCAGTAACCTGATCCCTTCATCAAAAAATTGCTGGGTTGTTTCAACCCGACTTTGGGTCAAGTATGGACAAACCCAGCCGTTGGGTTACATTTTTTAATTACATTTTTAACCCAACATTTGGGTTTGTCTATATTTGACCTAAAATTGGGTTAAAACAACCCAGCATTTTGCAACCCAGTGCATTTTTTAAAGTTACTTAGTGTTACACAATCTCAGTGTTTTAAATGTGATGAACTTGGCCTATAAAAATGTTTAGCTCAATTCTTGAGAGACTTTTGTTGATAGGCTTTAATAGTGTCATGCAATTTTACCAAACAAATGTGGGTTGGAAGACTATACAATTTGTTTCAGGTTCTCACTCTTTTCCTAGTAAAACAATTTGTGAACCAATACCAGAAGAACTTTGTGCTTAAGTAATATATGCTCTCATAGTTGCCATTTATTGGTATATGCTATAATTTCCTTAATCTAACTTTGAAAATAAATTTTCCAAAGGGTTAGAGCAGTTTTCAGGAAACTTCTAAGAGGGCTGCAGGATGTCTTGAAAGTATTTAAATTAACCAATTATTATCCATGTATTTAACTAATCTAACTTTAAATTAAAATGCTAAAAAGCACATAAAATAAACATGTAAACTCTCTGAAATCATTAATTTTTTCGTCCCTCAATACACTCACCAGCCACTTTATTAGGTACAACTGCTCTTTAACACAAATATCTAATCAGCCAATCACATGGTTGTTGGTGCTATAGACGTTGGTAACGTCTATAGCACCAACAACCATGTGATTGGCTGATTAAACCAGACAGTTGACGGTATAGCCATTGACTTCCATAACAGGAAAGAAATACTATGGAAGTAAATGGTTACAAACATTCTTCAAAATATCTTCTTTCTAGTTCAACAGAAGAAAGAAACTCGTATAGGTTTGGAACAACATAAGGGTGAGTAAATGGTGACAGTTTTTTTTATTTGTGGCTGAACTTTCCATTTAATACCAAAGACCTCTGTAATGTTTCCATACTTAGAGATTAATCACCCCCAATAATCGAGATTACAGTCACCTCCGACTATAAGCTGTGCAACCATCTGCGTTCGGTTCTGTTGCCAGCTCACCGCAGGCCTGTCAACATGCTAGCCTTACCTCACATGACCTTCTTCATGCCTGGCTTTATCTCTCGCTGTTCCCGAAGCACAGTCAGCAAATATTTCATGCAAAAACATATCAAAACCTGTACTCTTACATCAGGGGTTTTCAATCTTTTAGACACCACAAACCCAGAATTCTTGTGCGAGGGACCCCCGTCCTAAAATTTAAATGTATATTTTAAAGTATAAAGACATGGAATTTCAAGGTAAGGCATCAAGGCACGTCCGAATCCAATGTTAGCTTCCCCTCCTGAGATACCTTCATCTGATCGGTTTTTGAACACAGCATAGATGTACCCTTCGCTGTCTTTGATATCCCACAATCCTGTGCGAGCTAAAAAATAAAGATGGCGTCTGAAAGTTGCAGTTGGTGGTCAGTTTGTGTGTAAATGTACGTTTTTGACCAACGTTTTCCACTTCTGATGTCATTTAGCGAGAAATTACAATTGTAGTAATTAAATAATTCCTCAAAAGCTCTGTCTATTTTACTGTAGATCATTAAACCATTACACTGCCTCAGAAATCAGTTTCGTGAGGTGCATTTGTGCACAAACAATGCTTACAAAATCACTACATTTTCCGACACAGCCATGAACTTCTTCCCTGCCATTGACAGCATTTTCCAGCAATCCATGTTTTCAGTGTTATATGGTAAAGACAGGCAAAGAAAAAGCAGAAACAAGCGATAGAAGCATTATAACGTATATGTAAACTATTGCGATCTTCATACATTAAACAGCATATAAATGAAAACTGCCTAATGTTACTCGATGAAAAGTCAATGTG
The DNA here is from genome assembly GCF_965113295.1 of Leuciscus leuciscus. Classification (NCBI taxonomy): domain Eukaryota; kingdom Metazoa; phylum Chordata; class Actinopteri; order Cypriniformes; family Leuciscidae; genus Leuciscus; species Leuciscus leuciscus. Next base: position 6,454,846 of record NC_138727.1, on the reverse strand, counting down.
AAGCTTTGTGGGTGTTGATGATGGTCTCGATCTACTCCATGTTTTGATCATCATTTTGTATCCGATCCGGGCATTGCCTTTGTACAAAGAAGATATGTGAAAGTTTTGTAAAAATGATTTAAAAATAATAATAATGCTGGGACTGGCTGGCACCTTTATTGTAGAAAGAGTTAATACTGTGGAGAATAAATATGTGTAACATTATATTTGGAAAATATTTAGTTTTACTAAATTAGTCTTTTTACACACTATAGTATGGAGGACCAAACCTAAATAAATGCAATGTATGACTTAATAACATGACCAACCCTTCAGAAGATAAAAAATTAAATATGTATGTATAGATTTATTTCTAATTTTAATCCAATCTATTTATTTAAATAAATTTTCATTCGTTTATTATATTAAAGGGGTGGTATAATGCCCTTTTCACAAGATGTAAAATAAGTCTTTGATGTCCCCAGAGTGTGTATGTTAAGTTTTAGCTCAAAATACCCAACAGATATTTTTATATAGCATGTTAAAGTTGTCACTTTTTGAGGGTGAGCAAAAACACACCGTTTTTGTGTCTGTTCCTTTAAATGCAAATGAGCTGCTGCTCGCGGCACAGAGGGCGGAGCTACAAAAGCTCGTGTCGTTTTACCTCACACAGACACTCAGGTCCGGCGCTCCGCACACGCACATCACGCACTGCGCGTAGGGCACCAAGTGCTTGGGGGGGCACCAAAAAATCTGGGTCGTGAAAAATCATCACAATAGGGTACTGGTATAAATAACAAATAAAATATGTCTAAAGCATGTTAATATTGGGTTTAAGTAGTCGTTCAATGAGGCCTATTATATGTTGATCCGACGAAAATTATGTGTGTATTTAAGTGGTCCAGTGGTAGAATTTTTGCCAAGCGTGTCAGAGGTTCTGAGTTCTAATCCGCACTCATATATATATATATATATTTTTTTTATCAAAACCGATTATGTTTTTTAGTGGTTGTATATCAGGCAGGGACACTTTTTGTGCTTTTTGTTTTCTAATTGTACCGGAGCGAATAGAGAGTCTCTCCACAACGGATTGAAACGCGCGTCTGAGTGAAGGCTGTGCGCGAGCCAGAAACAAACATAGTATCCGCGCCACTGATCGCTCGGCAACGAGCACTTTGATCAGTTGATTTAAAAAAACAACACATTTCAGCGCTAGATCGACTCTTATTTAAAAAACGAATGAAATGAATGCTCTGCTGGTTAACTGGAGATGTTTTGTTTGTTTGTATTGGTACATTCGTGCCGCGAGATGTTTCAAAAGTGGTGGGGACATGTCCTACCCGCAAATTACGCCTATGCGTATGCATGTCCAGGGGCGTCGCTATAGTAGTGCAAAAGATCCGGGGCTTTAGCGGATCTTTTTGTGCTTAGGGCACCCAAATGGCTAGCGCCGGCCCTGCAGACACTCACTGGAAATTTCAAAAACTTTTAGCTTTTTATGTTAAAACCAGAGTCAGACAATGATGGAGAGACTCAAGAAGAAGTGACAACATTTCTGAATGGTTAGTTGGTGAGTTTATGTGTAATTATCTTCTAATCATTGATTAGCATATCTAATCAATCTAATCAATCAAAACTTTGCAGATGTTGTTTATGCTCAAACAGCAACATCACACACTAACTAAAGTTAGAAAAGTGAAATCATATTCAACCACCCCTTTAATCATTTATTTAAATCAAATGTATAGATTTTATTATTTTTTTAGTTACTTAGTGTAATATTAGTTTTATTAAACTTTTCCACTTCCTTTTGGATCCGTCTGAAAAACGACTTACATCATGCTCTTTCTCAGTGCCCCAAATGTCCACAAGCGTCCATTTTGGATCCCGTGACGCTGACGGCACAACCAGTGTAAACCAGGCGTGTCCAATCAATCAAGTTCAAATCAATGAGAACGGTCCCCTTTTTTGAAAGTACACAAAGCAGTTGAAAAACAGATATTTGGAGATATTGGAGGTGCAAGTCAGTCAACAAATTGATATTCAACAATACATTTTGTAGTTCAATCCTTTAAGTGCTTTTTTTTATAAATCAAAGCAGTAACAGCATGAGCAAAACACAATCACTATCAAACAAAAGATAATCTCCTTGGATATCTGAAAACACAAATCTGCGGTCTGGGTCAGATGTGTATGCATGAGGGTTATCTACAGGAGAAGGGCTGAAACGCACTCAGTCGTTGCAAAGCAAAACACACTCCTAGCCAACAAGACTGCGATGCGGCAAGCAACTCGTTTGTCCACTTTGAAATGAAAAATAATACAATCACAGCAACACAGAACATGTTTGCAACAACATGGCGCAGAACTTTTGACCAGTCAGCTTTCACAGTTGGCAAAACTCAAAATTATAATGGAAGAAACTTCTGACTGGTCAACATTATGACTAGTTAGGACGCGGTGTAATCCATTTAACTTTCAACTTTAAAGGAATGTTAACTTGTCAGCAAACAATGAACAGTTCTGTAAAAACCGATGTTACAATATACAATGTTTTTTTATATACACACACATTTCCAGTTTAAAAGATAATTTCCCTTTAGTGTAATTAATAATTGAAAATATACATATATATCGGGTCATAAAATCATCTTATATTCATTGTGTCGCGTAAGAAGTCACTCGGACCTTTGACCCTGACATGAAGACCAAAGAATGATCAAATTCTTCAAAAAATAAATCCCAAATTTGCTGTTTGAGCTTTACGTCGTCAATTCTAGAATTAGCTTGATGACATATTTGAGTACATCTTATAAAGATAGATAGAAATAAGGCTCAATCATTCTCTTAGGATTCCCCTCTTATAAATGTTCATTTCAATAAAAAAAAAAGGGGAGATAATTCAGTCAAGCTCATGCATGAACTCCTTCCTAAACTTTGTACAGTAAAGATTTTATCGTTTAAATTATGTTTCAGGCAATCTGTGACCACTTGATGTGATTTTTACAATGTAATACAATGTACGCTCCCATTCAAAAGTTTAGGGTCAGAAATATTTTATTTGATTTATTTTTTTGGAAGAAGTTTCTTATGTTCTGCATTTATTTGATTAAAAATAATTGTACATGCTGCTCAAGTTACAATTCTATTATTAATGTCAAATATTAAGCAGCACAACAGCATGAAAGTTAAAATTTATTTGACTTTTATTTAAACGTTTTTTTTTTTTTAATTATGAATGTCTTTACTATAACATTTGATGACTTGAATAACGCGTCCTTGCTGAAATCTTAACCGACCCCAAACTTTTGAATTTGGGATGGTTATGAAAATCCTGCAAAATTTGAGCATGTACAGACCAACAAAATTTCAAAAGTGCATCCAATTATAATATATTGAACCTGAATATGGGCATATGAAGGTTATTAGACTCCTAATTCTTCTACATGACGTGGAGGGAAAAAAGCACAATGAACTGGGAATTTTTTCTGCCGGCTAAAGTACGCTATGCTGCATTCACGGTCACTTTTGTGCAAAAAAAAAGAAAAAGAAAAAAAAAAAGTGATATATACCTCAACAAAAAAAAATATATATATAGACAATCCAATATTAATTTTTCAAAAAAAAATAAAAAAAATATCAGAAATTGATTTACACTTTTTACTAACTTTTTAAGTTCTGTGTACCAGCAACTTTATTATTTATTCGAGACATATTTAATAGCAAACTATTCTTCACTCTAACCAATTTCAATAAATAAGTCCATCCACTTCATAGGTATATAATATAGAATATATTAGTTTAGCTATTCTTATGAAAAGAAATCTTTGCCACAACCAACTTTTCGTTGAGAATTTTCAGTCATCCCCTGCTCATCCTCTCTCCTTCACCTCTACCAGCCCTACACGCAAATAATACTCGTGTTCTCGTGACCCGATGCATTGAACCCTATTGATAAACCAGAGGGCTCTTGGTCAAAACATACATACGGTAAACCATTAAAACTTGTACGTCTATTTTAAGTCGCTTTTGAAATCCGAGTGGCTTGATTTGAGGCTGAAGGTTATTTGGGGTTACCATCGCGTTTAGGATTTGTCGTACATTTTGCGAGACGAAAAGCACACCAACGATCACAGTGATCTCACTCCCGAAAACAACAAAAAAGGCATAGTTGACTGCGACATTCCCTTTCACAAATCATGTGTGTCAGTAATTTGGTATCTACATGGACTATAAATAAAACAAACAGTTTAGGTGACGGGAAGCTAGGACTCCTGCTGGTCTGCACGCTGATGACTGCTTGGGGGCGTGTCTTCGGAAGCCCCGCCCACTTCCTGTCCATCAACACCAAGGCCCAACACCTCATCCATCTGTTCCAGTTCGCTTTGGTCCAGTAGCTCAAAGTCCTCTTCTTCCGTGGGCACGAGCGTGACATCCGGCTGCTCTTCGGTGCTTGCTTCGGTGACGTCAGCGTCCTCGTCCTCGTCCTGTTCGCTGGCTTCCTGGGCGGACGGCGACTCGAGGGGCGATTCCATCGGGCAAGGAGGCGTTTCGGTGGGAAGGAACGTAGCCATGGACGAGCCTTCGTTGGCCTCCGTAGACCTCAACAGGGCTGAGAGAGTGTTCTGTACTACGGTAGAGATGGCCGTGGTCACTATCTCCTCGCTAAGTGCTTCCAGGGACCTAGCGGGTTCCAGTACCCTTCCCTCTTTCTCAGTACCCACACTGCTTTGGTCTGCCCCCGCTGCTTGTCCGTGTCCGTTGAAGTGCGTGTTGACAAAGTGGAGCGGAGATGCTAAGTGCTGGATGAGGAGGCTGGCCGGAGACAGGGCTTCCTCCTGGAGCTCGGATCCAGACGATCCGGACCGCTCAGACCCCAGAACGCCCAGCGGGAAACGGAAGAGACCCGGTTCAATAGAAGGCATCTCGTCCACTGACGGAAACTCGGCTAGGTCTCTAGTGAACGCCTCCTCCGGTTCGCTGTGCACGCTCTGCTGATCCAGGTCTGCTGATGAAAACAGAGTAACGCCATTAATTATCATTTCAAGGAATTTTCCTGAAAACTATAAACAGCAATTCTCAGTGGCACTTTTAAAAACTATTCAATTACGTTAACCGAACTAAACAATTCGATTATATTTTGTAGGGGTGTAACGATACCCTCATGTCACAATTCAATACATATCACGATGTTAAACTCACAATACGATATTATTGCGATACTCCAAGAAACATGATAAAAGGTTAACAAATTTTTTTACTTTTGATTAAAATGCTAAATTTGGTTTTACATTGTGGGTGTAAATGAGTAGACTTGGACTTTGTGCTGGAAACCCAATGCACAGGACAATAGAGACAGAATAAAAATATTCATGATTCTGAAGCTAAAAATACAGGATTGTTCCAGACGAATATGCTTGCACTCTGTCACTGACTAGATATATTTAAAATAATGTAGACCACTTTTTACTGGTAACATCAGACATTTGGCATTATCATTCAGGACCCACAAATATTCCCCCCATTGCATTACTATACATTATATTCAACATTATATATAGCAGTTTAATTTAGTCCTGACACTGAATCTCTGAAAACTAGAATTCTTCATTTTTATTTTGGATGAACTATACACAATAAATATTGTCACTATCCACGGTATATATTGTAGCATTTTTATATTCATATATATTGTGACACGATATATTGTTACACCCCTAATATTTTGTTTAAATGCACTACATTTACGCCAATTTTTTAAAATTTTTTGTCATACTGAAGAAAGAATGTTTTATAAATGATTTACTCAAATTCAAATTTACATTAAAAAGGTTTATCGGAAGACTAACACAAATTTGAATTTGTGCAAGAATGTTTTTACATATAAATTCAAATTGTATTCGAAAATCTGAATTTACCTGAGAAATTTGTTTCTCATTGTTTTTTTTTCCATGAATGAGTTTTTTATTTGCAGACAGTCTGGACTTGCTGAGAATTTTTCCCTCAAACTTTTTCTCAACATGCCATTTAATATTTCTAATATATATTTGCATACATTTTTTTTTTGCTTAATACTTTCACTGAAACTGTGGCATCGACATTATCTAGGCTAAATTATTTCACATCATTTTACCACTCTTAAGGTATAATTCAACAGAAAATATTCTAAAATATGTTAAATATGTTATTATATACACTACCGTTCAAGTTTTTTTGTTAAAAAAAAAAAAAAAATTATTCAGCAAGGACACAATAAATGATCAAAAGTGACAGTAAAGACATTTATAATGTTACAAAATATTTCTAATTAAAGCTGTAGTCCGTAACTTTTGCCGCTCTAGCGGTGTGTCTTGCGGAAGAACATATGGAAATATGTAGCCGGAACTACTTCTCTGTGTTTATGTGTATGGCGAGTCACGTAGGTACTAGGTTTCTCCGCAGCGGTACGACCAATCAATTTCATTGCTCAATGGCTAGTTTTCAGACTGTACTCGAAGCACTGGTACCTTCAGAGACGTCTGTGAGCTGTGGTGTCGTGGCTCTGGACACAGAGAATCCTCCACTCTCCAGTATAGACGCCTCCTCATCCGACAGCTCCGAGTCTGTGATGGCCATCGCCAGAGCCGTGGTCTTCACATCCACCTGCTCCAACAGAGAACCAATCACTGGCTGGAATCACACTACCCTTCACACGTTTGGGCTCAGCAAGATTTTTAATTAATAATTTTATTCAGCAAAGTGACAGTGAAGACATTTATAATATTGTAAAAGTTTTCTACTTCAAATAAATGCTGTTCTTTTTGAACTTTCCATTCAGCAAAGAATCCTGCAAAAAATGTATCATGGTTTCCACAAAAATGTATTTTAAATTGTAAAAATATTTCACAATATTACAGTTTTTGATCAAATAAATGTGACCCTGCTGAGGATAAGAGACTTCTCTTTCAAAAACATTTTATTAAAAAAATCATTACGAGCCCAAACTGTAATATTAGAGCTGCACGATTTACCGTTGAAAGATCACAATCTCGATTCAGACATGAGAAACACAGTTGTCATGTATAGATATGAAACAGCTTCACAAACCCACTCTTTTCCAACCACACAATTATTCTGTGATAATTCAAATGATCACAGAAGTACTGGGATAAAAGTTTATAGTTGGGATATAAACACTGATGTTTATCGTAGCGATCAAAATACAGTAAATCACCTTTAGAAAGTAAGTTGACACTTCAAATAAAGATTGTATCAATTACATCATTGCACCAGTAGGTGGCGACAGGTGAGTGTTAAAAAGAGGATTTTGTCATTGAATCATTGAATCAAGAGATTTGTTCAAAAATGCCGATTCATCCTAGCCTGGCTAACGTCAGACCAAGTCTCATTTGAGACTTGGTCTGGGAACCACATGTTCATTTTCTCGTATTTGAGGCGTGGTTTACGAATGCCCAGAGCCGTTTATTGGACGCTATGAATGTCTATCAAATGCGCCTGTACGTACCTCATAGCCAATCGCTTCAATTATACCAGATGACGTATGTAGAGCGACAGAAATTCGACGAGGAAAAAGGCGATGGGTCAAAGATTTATTTGTACACGATGGCGTTTAGCGAATATTACCGTTTGTGCAAGATAAACATGAGGGTAGAAGGTAACGTCGAGTCTGATGCCATGTTGGATCCATAGATATAAACAAACTGCTTTGGTGTCGTCATCGTCTTGCTGCTCCCTCCCCGTTCTGTGATTGGTTCCCTTTTTCAGGGGAAAATCTGGTCCATGGTGTCCAGGCGTGAATAAAATCGCGCTGCAAGCAAGGCAACATGGGGAAACCCAGGCTAGATTCATCCAGTAGTGAAGTCTTTATGAGTGAGTCATTGAATCATTCGTTCACACCGATTTAAAAAATTATAATTCTGGTTAATAAATATTTTTTTGTAATTGTTGACTGCAGCAATAAACAATCTGTCAGAACCTAAATTACATATTTTGTTTAGTTGTCTATTCAGAATCATGGGAGAATTGTGATCTCTATTTTACACAAGAAAATCGTGTTTCTCTAATTATTCAGAATAATGCAGATCTATTAACAGTGCTGGGTATAGATTACTTTTAGATTACTTGGTAGATATAAAAACACAAAGAGAAAGAGAAATAGTCCATTCTTTGTTTTCAACAACATATGTGATGCGATCTGGGAAAACCCACGGCCCAGCGCGACATCCGACGGGTTTTCCCAGATCGCATCACATATTACATTACGGTATGTCAGAGTATCCCAGACTGGGGTTCGTGAGTTTAATGAAAAGCTATTAAGTAATTAAACCACAAAAAAAATAAAAATCAAAAGATAAAAAATTTAAATAAAACACTTACTAAAACATAAATTAAAAAAGTTGTATTTGTTTACCTTATGAATGTATATAAGCAGTAGGCTTTTCAAAAAGGAACATTTAAAAGATGAAAAGTAGTATTACCAATAATTTACTGCCATTGTGAGAATTACATGATGTAATCAATTAAAAAGTAACTGTTGTCTGATTACAAGTACTTCATTCTAGGAATCTGATTATGTAATTCAGATTACATGTAATCAGTTACTTCCCAGCACTATCTATTTATTAAATATAGAATAAGACGGGATATAGTGTGAAGGAATGGCCCCTGATCACCACAGGACAGGACACTCACAGTGGGAGCGAAGCAGGAAAGCTCCTCCTCACTCTCGCTCTCCGTCTCTGCCCTCGGCTCATCACCCTCTTCCTGCTCCTTCCTCAGCTCTACACACACACACACACACACACACACACATTTACACACTCCAGGAAGTGAAACACTAACAACCCTCTGTGTAAATAGTCCATAACTGTGATATCAGCAGCGGAAGCACACAATATATCAGCACTTCAACATTCAACAATTTTTCTATATAAACAATAGTGATTATTTAAATGTTTAATTAAAATGTAATTCCTAACCCAACATGCATCTGTGCATAATGTAGCCTCAATAACTTTTATTTTGGGCTTTGAAGAATAAAAAAGGAAACGTTAGCAGCCTAGGTCACTAATTAAAGGCAACGCTCTCACTTCTCTTGTCGTATTTGCGGCGTTGTGTGTCTCCTTTCATGCTGTAGTCGAGTTTCATCAGTATGGGCTCCAGTCCGGTGTACATTTTCTGGATGAGCTCATGGTAGACCACCAGCGGCCACAGCAGCACACTCAGCACTAATGCAGCACAGAGAAACACACAGATAACCTCCACACACACACACACACACACACACACACACACACACACACACACACACACACACACACACACACACACGACCGCGCACATGCCTGGGGGCATCATATTTCTTACGTTGAAAAACATAAAAAAAATATGATTATTTTACATAATAGTACCACTCTTTAGGTAAAAATTAACAGTTAAAGAAAATAATATGTTGTTATATACACTACCATTGAAAATATTGGGATTTCAGTAAGATTTTTTTTTTTTTTTTTTGGAAAAATTTATATTTATAACTTTCAATTGATCAAAAGTGACAGTAAAGACATTTATAATGTTGCAAACGTTTTCGGTTTCAAATGAATGCCGTTCTTTTCTATTCGCCCCAAAAAATTCCAGATTCCACAAAAATATTAATTATTGCTAATAATCAGAAATGTTTCTTGAGCTGCAAATCAGCATATTAGAATGATCTCTGAAGGATCATGTGACACTGAAGACTGGAGTAATGGTGCTGAATATTCAGCTTTGATCACAGGAATAAATTACACTTTAAAATATATTAACAAAGGTAACGGTTATTTTAAATTGCAATATTTCAGTTTCAGTTTTTACTGTTTTTTTTTTTTTACAGTAAATCTCACCAACCCCAACCATTTGAACAGTAGTGTACCTAGAAATGTGACATGATGAAATATATATAATTTTAAGTCTTCAATATTCACCAGTGAACCTGAATTAGTTCTATTAAAATAAAAAAATTAAAAAGCCCTTTTTTCTTAATGCAAATTATTTCTTTTTTTTCCCCCTCCTTTTGATTTCATGGTAAAATACGACCAAGATATGTACTTGAGATTCACTTTAAAAGAGAAAACACACTACTATCACACTTTTTGACACTTGTTTGAGTTGTAGTAGTATAAAGACTACTGTATTTCCGTATTTAATGTGAATGCATTTTATTAACCTTGCCAAGCGGAATTGCTGGATATATCTTCTGGAGTAATAATGATCTTTTTATATTACTTATTCAATATATACAGTAGCAATGCAAAATACAACCCGAGTGTTATGTACAGTGTGGACTTGAATAGTTAGTGTGTTGCATAATTTGAGTAGCTGGTGTAAAATGGCAGCAGTGTGTGTGTGTAAAAGTAATAATATGGAAATAAACAAACACAACAGAGGGAAGTTTGCTCACATATGATGTAGGAGATCATAATCCCGGGAATGTAATGTCCAACCATGGCCAGCATTAAACATCCCGAACACATCATGATGCAGAACTGATGAGATGGGACAGAAAGATTGATCAGTAAACACTTTCTGGACATACAGTACCGACTGAAAGTTTGGGGTCTGCAAGATTTCTCTTAGTCTCTTATGCTCACCAAAGCTGCATTTGTTTTGATGAAAAAATACAGTAAAAACGGTAATATTGTGAAATATTATTACAAGTTAAAATAACTATTTTCTATTTGAATATATTTTAAAATGGAATTTATTCCTGTGATTCAAAGCTGAATTTTCAGCATCATTACTCCAGTCTTCAGTGTCACATGATCCTTCAGAAATCATTCTAATAGGCCGATTTGATTTCGTTAATCTGCTCAACTGCTTTCAAAATTGATATTTTTGTGCAAACCGTGAGATTTTTTATTTTATTTTCAGGATTCTTTGATGAATAGAAAGTTCAAAAGAACATCATTTATTTGAAATTGAATATATTTGTGTCTTTACAGTCACTTTTGATCAGTTGTGCTGAAAAAAAAATTTACACAAATATTTACTTATTGTAAAGAAAGTAATATTTTTTTCAGCACAACTTATAAATACTGACCCCAAACTTTTGAATGGCAGTGTAGACTTGAGAAAATAAGAAATATTTAAATAAAAAAATTTAATTAAAAATAAAAACCCACTACTTCCTTTTTGTGTTCCAACAGAAAAAAGAAAGTAATACGGGTTTTAAATGACATTAGGGTGAAAAAAGCCCATTATTTCAATTATTTTTAAGTTTATCACCTTGCCGTGGTTTTGCCGTTTGTACTGGAGCATTTCTTGGATGTAAAGGCTGAAGGTGAGGAAACTCTCGGCGAGGTGATGGCTGAGTTCCTCCACGCTCAACAGACGTGGCTGCTCACTTAGTGTTTCTCTGTAACACAGTTAGGGCAAACTTATTAAAGAAACAATCTTAACACACAGCAAAGGTGATGTTATGAAAGGGAGCAGTCCACTCTTAAAGAGACGGGGGTGCTGTTGAGACATGCAGAGATTATTCAAGACACATACCGCTCAATGACAGGCGCCTCTGGATGCCACACTGTGGAGAACAGAAGGACAAACATGAGCGAGGACTAAATAAAAGAGGCCCGTGCAACAAACACTGGATGCCTGAGACGCGTGCAAATTCTTATATCGAATAAAAAAACACGTCATTATGTTTTTGCAGGCGATATAAAGTGAAGTAGCATTGTGTAAATTGTGCATTTTAATCAGTCATTAGGCTCCCTAAGACTGTGATTGGACAATCCCTCCTTGTTCGTGAGAACATGACAAGATGTTTTACAGTAATAGTGCCTAAAATAGTTCAAGGGTCGGTCAGTTTTAGGTGCTCTGAATCAAAACAGTGTATAATATCCATGCATTACCAGTGATCTGTGGAAGCTTGTCTTTCCATCTCTCCAGTAGAGTCAGTCCGATGAGAGACACGCTCAGGAGGAACAGGGGTCTCAAAGATGTGGACGTCAGGAGCCTAAAACACACATACATCTATTAAATCTTCACATTCAATTATAAAAACAACATGTGACTCACTCATATGTAACATCCAATATGAAAATGTACCAATGTACCAGGAAAAGGAAGTTTAATTGTTGTTTGATAATTACTATAGTAAGCATACACATATGTGTGTGTTTATGTGTGTATAGACTACCTGTCAAAAGTTTGGATACATTACTATTAATAATATTGTGAAATATTATTGCGATTTAAAATAATGGTTTCCTGTGATGCAAAGCTGAATTGTCAGCATCATTACTCCAGTCTTCAGTGTCACATGATCCTTCAGAAATCATTCTAATATGATGATTTGATACTTATCATTATCAATGTTGGAAACATTTGTGCTGCTTAATATTTTTTTGGAACCTGCGGAACTTTTTTTCAGGATTCATTGATGAAAAAAAGTGTTAAAAAGAACAGCATTTATTAAAAATAGAAATATTTTCTAACAATATAAATCACTACTAAAATTTTTTTTTAAATGACTCACCCCAAATTGTTGAACAGTAGTGCATATTGTAAAAAAAAAAAAAAAAAAAAATTCTGTTCTTTTTTAAAACGTTTTATTCATCAAAAAAAAAAAAATCCTAAAAAAAGTATTGATAATATTATTTAATAACATTGATAATCAATCAACATATTAGAATGATTTCTGAATCATGTGACACTGAAGACTGGAATAATGATGCTGAAAAGTTCTATAATTAATATAATATAATAGATGGTAATACCACAATAAATACCCAAAACAAGCATGGTATGACCCTGGTAATTGTCTAATAAACCATAATCATGGTATTTTTTAACCCCTTACAAACAAGTACAGCATTGTATGATGGTATGGTACCATACATGGTATTACCATGTTTTTTTTGACATTACACAATCACAGTTCTATGAACATATATCATTGTATTCTTAAATCTTTCAGTGCAGTGTAAATACCATATGAATATGGCAAACATTCAATCATGGCATCAAAGTACCATGGTATTACACCAGGTCTCACACCATGACTGTACTATGGTACTGACATATCACTTTTTGTAGTATGTCACAGTAATCATGTGGAAATATGAAGGTACAGGATGACTACCATACTCATGTACCATGTCCATGTGATAATTATAATAAATGTCCAAAACCCATAGTAATACACGAGGTATAATCTGATTAAGTACCATGATATTTACATGGTTCTACAAAAATACCATGGTATTCCGTAATGATAGGAGCACATGTCCATAGAACGGTAATAGTAATACCACGGTAAAAGTAGCGAAGCTGCAACACGGAGCAACTTCGACCTGAAGCATCTGCTAACGGGCAGATTAACCAGATTACTCGGTGATTAACACCGTCCCTTCCAAATGAACACCTTTATTCGCGTGTCTCTCTCACCAGAACAGCGTGTTGAGCGTGAGCGCGCTGATGATGCTGTGCAGCGGCCTCTCCCACACCAGCAGCCGCTGAGCGCAGTTCACCGCGGGCTCGCACTGCGACAGCCAGCCGCGCAGACGCTCCCGCAGACGCCGCAGCTCCGGATCATCCTCGCCGCTCACGCCGCCACCGGGCGCGGGGAACCAGGCCTCCAGACCCGCCGCCGAGGAGGAGGAGCACACCGAGGCCCGTCTGCTCGCCATTGTCTCTTGTCCCGTGTTGTTTGTGTGTGTTGTTGATGATGATGATGACGGGGTTTGGTCAGGAGAGAGTCGTCATGGATTATTAGAAAAAACAGAAACACACAGTGGATCTTACAGGCTCTTACAGTGTCACATGCTCCGTGTTTACTGCGCTCGTGAGTGACATCAGCTGGATCCAGCGCAAACTTCAGCTTGACATTTAACGTTATATTGTTTATTACCAAATATTATTGGTTTTTATTGATGTATTAATAGTACGTATTTATTAATAATTTGATTTAGATTTTTTTAGAAATATAATTTGATTTATACAGTTTAAAATATAAATATTTCAATGTAATTATATATATATATATATATATATATATATATATATATAGTTATTGAATAACGCTAAATCATTTATTTAAAAATAATAATACAATTCAAATATTTTATAATTATTATTAAATACTATTTAATTAAATATGAATTTATTATTTATATTTTAATAAATATTTCAATAAACTTATTATCCAGCACAAACTTCAGCTTGACATTTATATTGTTTATTTACCAAATATTATTTTTAATATTATATGTATATATATAATGTTATTGAGTAACGCTAAATCATTTTTTTTAAATAATACAATTAAAATATCGTTTTATTATTATTAAATACTATTTAATTTAATATTAATTTAATATTTATATTTTAATAAATATTTCAATAACATTATTAATTCATTTATTTTACAAATAATTCATTTAATTTATTAATAGGAGTATTTTATTAATTTAGAAATCAAATAAGCAGCTAAAATGCAACTGATGGTTAGGATTAGCAACATAAATTATTGTATTACAGTGATACAGTATTCACTTTGTGTCCTTGTTTCATAGGAAAGAATAATGGGTGACATTTGATGTCATGTGTGTGTGTGTGTGTGTGTGTGTGTGTGTGTATATATATATATATATATATATTTAAAACATGATATAATAGGATAGAATATAGATGTTAATACCAGGATAAATCCCCCCAAAAACAAACATGGTATGACCCTGTAAATTGTCTAATAACAACCATAATCATACACCATGGTATTTACCCCTTACAAAAAAAGTACCATGGTATGACCATGTTTTTAGACATGTTTTTTTAAAACATATATCATTGTATTCTTAAATCTTTCAGTACAGTCTAAATACCATCTGTATATGAATACGACAAACATTATGGCATATATCAAAGTACCATGTTATTACAGTCTTATACCATGACTGAACTACGGTACTGCCTATTACTTTTTGTAATAGTATGCCACATGTTGTAATATTATGGTACAGGATGAGTGGCATATTCATTCACCATGATATTTATGATAAATGTGCAAAACCCATAGTAAATTAGTAATACCATGGGATTACATGGTTCTCGAAGAATACCATGGTATTCCGTAATGGTAGTATCTTACAGTGTGTTGCAACAGATGTTTTTTCCGGGTTTTAGATTTCATATTTCTTGTTATTTGTGGAGTGGGCAATCAGACAACAACAAAAAACGAGCACAAGGAATTGTTTATTTAAAAAAAAAAAAAAAAACATCAAAAAAAAAAAAACATGATAATCTGACTATACATTTCATAACAGCACAAAAAGGCAAACTAGATGATCAATTTGATCAAAATCCCAGCCCTTGTGTGCTCACAATCATACATAAAAACTTAAAGCAACAATTCTCTTTGTCAGTACTCATCATAAACCATCTCTCAGTTAAATGAGAAATATGTTGTTTAATATATTATACACTCTACATAATCCATGAAATAGTACAATGTAAATGTATCATATAAAAAAGAGATTCTTTCTTCATTCTTGCTCGCTCATATGTTATCCTCTTTGAAAATCTGAAACAGGATAAGAGAATACACTTACAAAAAGAGCAGAATGATATTACCATGCTTTTTGAGCTGTATAAATACCATGGTTTTCCTTCAAATACTTTGTAGAACAACCACAATATCAGCACAGGGAAGTAAGCTGACATTATCCTGTTTCCAAACGCTCTGGTGTTAAATGACCATGACAAAGGGACCCGGGGTCACGAGTCACGACCTACCAGGGTATTCTCAAACACTCACATACTCATACAGCCAACAAAGAGGTCACGCACATGCATAAAGCATGCGGGGAGTACACTATTCATCAGCAATTTTCTATAATTAGTATTGCATATGGGCGTTTACAGTTATTTCCATTGCTCGCTGGTTGTGAATACCCAAAAGTAGAGAGAAAATGCTAATGTTTTAGGAGTGTCTGCCATTCATGGGTGCTGGAGCTTTATATAACAGAAGACAGAACATGATATCATCAGACGATATAATATACAATAATGATTATAAAGAGTATATTAATAAAGAAACATGATACTGTGGTGTAATTTGCCAGTACTAGTAAAACATTTGAACACACCTGTGTTTTTCACACTTTTATGCTTAATGCTTAAATGCAGTAAATGTGTTTTGTAGACAAATATAAATTAGGCGTATGTCTAAATTTCTATATGATAGAAATTCCATATAACAACAAAAATATAAAGAATAATAATTCGTATTATTATTATCATTATATATTTATTCAGAAAAATGAATATAATTGTTTATTTAAATTAGTATTTTATTATTATTTTTATAATAATAACAATTATTACTATTATTAGAAAAAATAAACATTATTATTTGTTATTTTATTGTTATTTTTTATAATAATAATAATTATTATATATTTAGAAAAATAACGATTATTAGTTATTTAGAAAATTGGTTATTTAAATTATTTTTATTTACTACTACTACTACTAATAATAATAATAAACTTATTTTTTAAATAAATAAGCTGGAGTGAATAGTGAAGGAAAAGCATCAACAGGTGAACCCCAGTAATAGTGTGTCAAACAACCCATGATGCACCTCAGATAAAAGAGAATTCTAATTCGTTTAACATTTTTTGATCAATACATAATTCGATGTATGTTATTTTATAGTTTTGATGACTTTAGGTCTAAAATGTAACAAATAGCCCTAATAAAGATTGAGTAGGTGCAGAGCCGATCAGCCCTATACACACACTACGCAAGCTGTGTAGGGCCCCGCAAATTACTCAAGGCCCCGCCTCCACCCTCGTGTCAAAGCGCGTCAATCAAAGAAAATTAAGAGGAACTATCCTTCTGGTCACGAAAAGAGAGGAAAAAAACCACCATGAGAGTGAATTGCGGGAGCAGCAATCAGGCAGACTTGTGTTCTCTCCTCTCCGAGCTTGATGTCAGCAGAGAACAGTAAAGTTAAGTTGATGTGCATCTCTCTCTAGTCTGTCTGTCTGTCTAACCTGGGCAGACACAATGGTCTTTCTGTGTCTTGCTTGCTAATGCCAGCCACTTCCAGGGCTGTGTTCTGTGACTTTGTGCCTGACAAAAAAACTGAGAGTGAAATGCAACTATTTATTAATACAACGGCAGCTCGGAAAAGATAACCGAAATGAAACGCGCCCTTCCCAGCAACACATCTGTGGGGAGTGGGGACCAGTACAATATGGGCGTGATGGCACTCCTCATTATAAAACAATTATCTAGTCTCAAAGTCAAGGTTTAATTTCAACTCTGCAATAAAGCAAGATGGAAAGCAATGTATTGACATTGACTATTGATTTATATGCTATATTGCATTCAAAATGCTGATTGGCTGGACATACTGGTCAATATGGATGCACATCCCTCAGTAAATAATAACCATCAAGAATCAAGAATTGCTTTTATTCATTTAAAAAAAAAAAAAACACAGTGACATGCTACGGCAAGCCATTTTAGCTTTTATTCATTCCCAGGATGCATTTTTTATATCAATAATTAAATTTGTACTATTTCTTGATATTAAAGCTGCCGTCGGCAACATTTTTTTGATCATATTCAGTGTAATCGACACTATAATCCGACAGAACAACATAAATAAGGTGGTTTTAGAAAAAAAACCCGAGCTTCTAACTCCACCTGGAGCGTGTTATTTGTTTTGCAAAAATCCAGCGCTCCCACTTCATCAGGTCCAATCAGCGCAGGGGGGTGTGAGATCTGACTGTCAATCACAGGTCGTGCACACGCCACAGATCCCCTCTCCCTCGCGCAGACGCGCACGTTACAATATCACATGCACACGACACGCCTGAAGTTCGCCTGGAGATTGCATGAAGCGTGATGGCGGAGAGAAAATCTACTAACAAGCTTCCAATTCCTCGGTTATTGCTATCTATGGATAGATTAGCCAGGGCAGCCTACCTCCGAGTCCATGGTGTTGATAGATGCTGAAGAGACGGACGCGTTCACAGAAAATCAGGTACACACGCACAGTGACACACTGACGAGCACGACCTCGATGGGAGGGTGCTTGCTGGTAGTGGGGAGGGGCATGAGAGTTGTAAACATTCAAAATTTTGGCTAATCGACCCAATCTGCCAGACTTGCCGATGGCAGCTTTAAGAATGTACTTTTTCTAGTAACAATGTCTATTTCTGATATCCGGAATTACATTTTCATTAGTACTAGTTAAAGGGGGGAGGATTGTAGTGGGAGCACTGGGGTGTCAGGTGTGACTGTGTGGCACGGGCTAACGGTTTACATGGCTCATGGGTCAGGTAGGAGGGGTCCTTAACAGAATTTTGGTCAGGGTCGGCTCTGAGTAGGTGTGTGCAAACTTTTGACTAGTACTGTATGCAGTAGCAATGCATGTGTTGGCAAAGCTAGGCTAGGAAGGCAGAGTAAAGCCTACCTGGATACTAGTGCTGGTTAGATGAGGGAACAGGAGAAAACATCTCCTCAGGTTAGGAAAACAGAGCATCAATACCTGCTGGAGATAAGACTATAGCCTGCAGCAGGTCTGAGAGAGAGATTATTCCCCGAACCACGTCATCTCTGTCCACAAGCACCAGCCTATGGACCTGGACAGAGCCAAGATAAAACATCTCAGAGAGAACACACACACACGCACGCACACACACACACACACACGCGCGCACACACACACGCGCACACGCGCACACACACACACGCACACAAACTAAAATTAAAACACAAAATTTAACAAAATAAAAGTTAAAGTCACCATGAAATCAAATTTGACAACTCTTTTTTATTTTATGGAATATTGCAGTATTTGTGCACATTATTATTATTTTCATATGCCCTTGTCATCTTTAATAAAAATAAAAATATCATCCTCTCCCTCTAGCAGTGACATCTCTTCTCTTCTCTGATGATGTCGTGTTTACTGGCGTGTGGGCGGGACAACCTGTCACTCACATGAGATCGACCAATAGAAAACCACAACCATCCAATCAATTCCCCATGGACAAAATCAAGTCCCGCCCTCGCACCCTTCATTTTTACTTGTTCGAGAAGCCATTTCACTCGGATATATACGTCACAATAGGGAAGAAAAGACTAGTGCAACTTCTGTTCCAATTAAAGGACACATGACAAACCATGACAAATCTAATTCGGAACAAAACAATAAAATAGTACAACATTTGCAAAAAAAAAAAAAAGTGTGAAAAATTTAAATATATTTCTATTCCAATGTATATATTTATAAAGACAACTCACATTAATTCACATTTCTATAAATGTGCCAGTATTAGCCAACTGGCTGATTTCCAACTGTAGTCCTTTAGCCAAAGTAAACATCTCAGAAATAATGAGAGCAGCCTCAGTTTAGAAGACACATCCTTACCTCTGCCTTGACTATTCTGTCAATAACAGTGTCCAAAGTCTCGTCAGGGTAACATTTAATGACTCCTTCCACATAACAGCGCCTCCTCCGCACTGCCTCCTGCATGCTCATGCTCAGGTTATTGTAGGTTTTCTGAGCTGCAAGATTCTGTGAGAAGAAACAGACACACAATCGTACAAGAGATTGGTAACAAGTTCTCTCAATTAGCCAGTGCTGCTTTTAATATCTGAAATAAAAAAAATAAAAAATAGGAGAAGAGATTCTCACAATCACATCGAATCTGGAATACAGGGCAACCACTTTGCCTACAAAACAAAACAGAAGGAAGGGAATAGGGAAGTATATTTATTTTGTCCTGTAACACATTAATTTCTGAGTTATTTCATTGAGTTAAGCGTACCGTTGTCATCCACCACTGGGAGAGCGGACACACGTCGCTCCACAAACACAGAGAGGGCATCGTACACAGTGGCCGTCTGTGAGACTGTGGCCACTTCTGTGAAAGTTCCTATTCCTGCATCTTTAATCTGCATCTTCAAGAAGCGTGGCTTGGGCACTGCGGCTTCCTAGAGATGAAAAGAAAATCATGTTTATACAAAGAATGTCTTCAAATGGAGCCAAGAACTGGATTGTTTTTTCGTCTCACAAACAAATGAAGGAACTTGAGGATCCTCTTATGGGTCAGTATGTGAAGGACATTTCCAGACTCCGGGTCGATGACCGGCAGCCTGTGGATTTTGTGTTTCAGTAAAGAGTAGACGGCATCAAAGAGGCTGTCAAAAATTTTTAGAAATATAGATTATATAATATATTTTATAAATAGATGCACCACTGTTCAAAGGTTTGGGGTCAGTAAGATTTTTTTTAGCGAAATAACACTTATTCAGAATCAGCAGTCACGCATTAAACTGATCAAAAGTGAGAGTTAAATGCTGTTCTTTTGAACTTTCTATTCATCAAAGAATATTTTTATTATTTTTTTTTATTAAGCAGCACCACTGTTTTAAACATTGATATATTATTAACAAATAAAAAAATATTTAGCAGCCAATCATCATATTAGAATGGATCATGTGACACTGAAGACAATGATGTAATGATGCTGAAAATTCAGCTTTGCATCACAGAAATTTTAAATATATTCAAATATAAAACACGGTTATACTTTATTTGAAGGTGTCTTTGTTACAATGTAATTATACATTTAAGTAATATTAAGTAACTACATGTACTTACTATAGGGTTAGGATTACGGTTTGGTTTAGGGTTAGTTGCATGTAATTATGCATAATTTATAGTTATTACTATAGTAACTATATGTAACATGTAACAATGACACTGTAAAATAAAGTTTTCGGTAACACTTTATATTTAAAATATTAAATATACAACTTTTTTTTTAAACAATTGTACAGACCCCAACATTTTGAATGGTAGTATAAACATGAATATCTATTTTGCATCTTATATACAGTACAGGTCAGAAGTTTGGAAACATTACTATTTTTATTGTTTTTGAAAGAAGTTTCTTCTGCTCATCAAGCCTGCATTTATTTGATCAAAAATACAGAAAAAAAAAAAAGTTATATTGTGATATATTATTACAATTTAAAATAATTGGTTTTCAATTTATTATACTTTAAATTATCATTTATTTCTGTGATGCAAAGCTGAATTTTCAGGATCATTACTCCAGTCTATCACATGATCCTTTAGAAATCATTCTAATATGATGATTCATTATCAAAGTTGGAAACAGTTCTGCTGCTTAATATTTTTTCATAACCTGTGATACTTTTTAAGGATACTCTGATGAATAAAAAGTAAAAAAGTTTTTAAAAAATTAAAAAAATAAGCTAATTTTTTTAAAATAGAAATCTTTTGTAACAACAATATCCACGACTGGTCAGTAATTTGGGGTCAGTCATTTTTTTTCTTTCTTTTTTTGAAATAAATCAATACTTTTATTCAGCAAGGATGTGTTAAATTGATAAAAAGTGATAGTAAAGAAGATTTATATTATTAGAAAATATTTTTTTTATTTTGAATAAATGCAGTTCTTTTTAACCTTTTATTCATCAAATATATTAGGCAGCAGAACTGTTTCCAACACTCATAATAAATCAGAATATTAGAATGATTTCTAAAGGATCATGTGATAGACTGGATGTCACATGTGACACTGAAGACTGGAGTAATGATCCTGAAAATTCAGCTTTGCATCACAGAAATAAATTATTTTTTAAAGTATATTCAAATAGAAAACTATTATTTTAAGTTGTAATAATATTTCACAATATTACAGTTTTTTATGTATTTTTGATCAAATAAACGCAGCCTTGATAAGCATTAGAGACTTCTTTCAAAAATATAAAAAAATCTTAATGTTTCCAAACTTTTGACCTGTACTGTGTAAGTAACGATTACAATTATTATGTATAACAATCATACGGTACGTGGCACCAGGAACCCTGGCACCACTTACATAACTCAAACTGTGTTTTAAATACCTCGCATCAGGCGTGATACTGATGAGATATTGATCGTGATATTGCAGATAGACGTCTACAGAAAGAGAGAGAGCACATGACGAGAGAAACAGAAAAACATTGGAAAAAATCAAATGCAAGTCGTTCATCTCAGGTGACAATGTGCAGTAAATGTGCCCTATAATCACACAATGACAGTCAATGAAAATATATGGAGCCCTGTGGAGATTCAGCCAGCCTGATACTAAATATGTCATCCTAACATCTGAAGTGATGCAAAGAATGGTTATTAATATAAATAAATAAATAGTCCATTTTGATTTCACTCTTTTCTTCTTCCACGAAGGGAAAAAGTGGGCAACTAATGCAACTAATGCTCTTTCTTTTTTGATTCAGCACAACATTTTACATATTAAATAATATTAAGACAGAATTCATTAGATAAAACTGGTAATGTCCGTCCTTATAGCTGTACTAGACAACATCCAAACATCATCTGTGTAGTTCAGATTATTTACTTTGAAATGAATCACCTCTCCATGTCTCGATCTTGTGCTCCTCCAGTTCATAGATCTGAACCTACAAGAAAGAAAGCACCTGTAAAATATATAATATTATACAATATAATATCAATATAATATATAGACTATATTTAAATATAGATTACTGATCAAAGGTTTGGGGGTCAAGTTTTTTTGGGGTGTCTCTTATGCTCACAAAAATACAGTAAAAACATTAATATTGTGAAATATTATTACAATTTAAATTGTGTTTTCGATTTGAATATATTTCCAAAATGTTATTTTGCAAAGCTGAATTTTCAGCATCATTACTCCAGTTTTCAGTGTCACATGATCCTTCTTGTGGAAACATTGATACATTTTTTCAGGTTTCTTTGATGAAACAAAGGTAAAAAAATAACAGAATTTAAAGGAAATCTATTGAAAATACAAATCGTTTGTTACGTTATAAAGGTCTTCACTGTCACTTTCGATCAATGTAATGCTTTTTTATTTTAATGCTGAATAAAAGTATTCATTTCTTTCAAAAGAACTGACCCCAAACTTACTTCTTTACCTGGAAATGTAGTTAAAGCTGATGAGAAGATTTGGTAGCACTTTATTTTAAAGTCCTGTTCCACATGTACATACTATGTACTTATTATAGTAATTACAATAACTGGGTTATATAACTAGGTACTAACCCTGAAGTTATTACCTTCTATTACCAGTACTTTCTTTGGTAACTACACTGTTTACTGTTTCATTTTCTTTTTTTAACTGGGCTGAACTGTTACAGAGACTGATTTTACAAATCAAAAGCTCAAGATATCAGGTTGAGGAAATCATTAGTATGAAAAAAGACTGAGGCCGAATACTATTCCAAGGCATGTTATCAACTAACAAAGAAACAATATCTGTATCATGCAGCATTATGTGGACAGTCAATGCAGAAATCAATATGATTCAAACCATGAAGGACAACACAAGAGAAGAGGCAGGGATCGCAAACCCACCATAGGTGACCTGTAATACCGATGAAGAATATTGATAAAATCTGTGATTGTCAGCATACCTGAGAAAATGGCAAGGAAATGAAGTAAACACGACGAAAGAGAACAATTCATAAAGATAAAAATTATACACAGAGGCTCATCGGGGTCAGTCTTACCCACAAATCTCTGCAGTTTGTTGTCCCAGAGAGGGGCCGCTCTCAGGCCATTCGAAACCAGAGCAAAGAAGGCCTTCTTCACCTGTGTCGATACAATAGATGTGTGTTCACCTCCTCGAAACAAATATTTTGTGTATAAATTAATTATTGATGTCAACCAGAATCACATTTTAAATCATGTTAAACGATAACACCCAGGAAATGTACAGTACTGCATCCCAACCGGCAGAGTGGTGTCAAAAATGACCAGTTTGCAGCTGGTGGGAATCGCATCATAACAACAGTGTTTCTTCATGAAGTTCATATAAGCTTCTGCATTCGGATCGGGGTCTGGAAGGACATGAAAACATTCATCTTCATTTTGAAAATGCCTAAGAACCTAAAGTGCTGGATGCAAATTCTCCATGATTTATGAAATGTGCGTTGCCCTACCTGTGCTGTTCATTATATAGTCCTCATGGCAAACGTCCTGCCAAAAAAAAAAAAAACATGTTGACATTATCATCATGTTGACTATAATTATGCGCTCAGAAATTAAATGAAATCATTTTAATCAGGTGCACTAATAATAATGCATTACATAAATGTTTTATGTGCATCAAAACAGTAGCTAAAAAATGGTATTGCTGCTACATCCCTTACAAAAAGTAATTGGTGTATCAGATCAGATGGTAGTATTATGGTACTTTAATACAGTTTATAGTATAGGCTACCATAGATTATAATTTGTGCATCATTGGACTTCCAAACCACCATGGTTTTGCACACATACAAAAAAGTAATACACAGTAGCACTATGGTATTTTTGTAAATAACGTATAAAACATGATGCTTACGTTGAGCTCAGCTGTCTTGCATTTTTAATTCTCTTCAAGCCTTTATTTTAACGCATGCATCCGACGCTGATTTACACCCTTGAGAGAAGGTTTATTACCTGCTGTCACTTACCTGCGTGTCAGTGTCCATTTGTGCGTGTGCACTACAGTCGAGCTCCTGCGTGCACATCTCCGCGTCCTGCGCATGCCCGCTGATCCCGCTTCACCAGAGCTAATATTAGGATCAACTGAACTGAGGTCGGTTATTTAAGACGGGACGCTGCCTCTAAACGCAGTATGGCCGATGGATGGACAGAGACAAAGGCAAAGCGACGACGCTCTGGTGAAAATAAGAATATCTATTTTAGGATATTGCTGTAGGAGTCCTGTTAAATGTGGCGTAAAGATGTCTGGTTTGACAACACGAAACGAGAGCTGGCATGTAGGAGAGCGCGCGCAGGTTATTCCAAATATAGCGCGTGGCCTGTGTGATATGCGCGCGACCACCCATTCCTTCATGAAGGGTCCAAAATAAACTTTATGCCACACCTCCCAAAAGCCAACTAAGAAATGTCTTTGATATTGCTAGAAATATTTAGTGATTTAACTGGGTTTTAATATAATTTCCGGAAAAAAAAAAAAACCTTTTGATCCTGACACAAGTGGGTCAGTCTTTTGAGTAGTGATGCACGATATCGGAACCATATCGGTATCGGCCGATATGTTTATTTTTAAAGTTATCATCATCCCGATAAGAACATTTGTCCGATATATTAAAGCTAAAAAATAAATAAAAATAAAAAAAATCCTATAAAAATCTGGATTTAGGTGTATCAGCCATTATATCTCTATTGACTTAGAGCCAACAAACTGATTAAGAAAGCTGGCTCTGTTGTGGGGACTGAATTTGACATGGTCCAGCAGGTGGCGGAGCAAAGAATAGCCCACTCTCTAGGCTGAGATCAATAATGGACAATTCCTCACATCCACTCCATGCCCTTGGGGTGATAAACAGATCCTTTAGGAAGTCCTTTCTGCTATCAGATTGTTTAATGTGCTATGAATATTCATCAGCTACTGAATATTCAATATTAATAATCATCAACGACTAGTCGTATGGTATATAGATGAGACTCAGTAGTCTATTTATTTTTGTTATGTATTAACTCTTTTTTTTTTGTTGTATATTGTAGATCGGTACAGAGTCGGAAGTGACTTGTTTGTTAAGTGTGGTGCTGTATCTTTGTGTGTTGAAGCTGCCGTGACAATGCAATTTCCTGTAAAGGATCAATAAAGCATCAACAACAACAATCATCAATATCGGATATCGGTTATCGGCTTTCAAATATAAAGCATTACCCGAATGGGCAGAAATTTTCATATCTGTGCATCCCTACTTTTAAAGAATGAGAAAACTTCATGTTCTAAATGTAAAAGTATTGATCATTTTGTCTGTCTATCTATAAATAATGTATAAAATGATTGAAAAAATAATAATACAGCAATTAAATCATGCCCCCCAAAGTCTCTGAAGTGAAAAATTACAACCGTTTAGTATAAAGTGCTGGTCATTATTCTCTCCGTTCTCAGGCTGTTGTTTTGCTTTCTGTCCCACATGTTAGAACTGAGCTGGGTAAAAAGGCCTTTGTTTATTCTGCTCCCTTTACATGGAATTTGCTGCAGAACAACTTAAAACTTAGTAAATTGATTCCTTTGAGTGTTTTTAAGTTAAGAATGAGATGTTTTGAGTTGGACTCCCTCACATGTCAATGTTTTAATTGAGATTTCATTGTAAGTGCATAATTGGCTTTCAAACTGTTTCTATTAATTTATTTGTTTTTATTTTCATGTTTTTTTGTGTGTGTCTTGTACGTATGTAATGATGTGATGTAATTCTGCTGCCTATCTTGGCCAGGTCTCCCTTGCAAAAGAGATTTTTAATCTTAATGGGCTTTTCCTGGTTAAATAAAGGATAAATAAAAATAAAAATAAAGCAATATGCATTCTACAAATCCATGCTTAAAACATTTTCTATTCCACAAAAATAAATATAAATAGCAATAATAAAAAGACATACAAACCAGGATTGAGATTAAGATGTTTTTATTACTTCCATTGTTGCAGCTATAATATGTTCTTTTTATAATTTCTATACAAAATGTACAAAATGGGACAGAAAATATAAGTCATGAAAATAGTCAAATTTTTGTCATGAACAAATTATGGTGGATATGTAAAAGATCACAAAATCAGGTGTTAAATGGTGCATTTTTATACCCAAGCCCTAATAATATATACTTTACTTTATTATTACATTTAAAGAACATAAAATAAAGCCAAATTAAACTTAACAAAGTCAAGCAATGAACCCAAATAAATCTATTGAATTAGCCCGTTCAGCAATTCCAATATGTTATTACTTTAGGATATCAAAATACTGAGGATTTTTTTACAAAACGGTTGCATTCTATGATGAATGCTTTGTGGATGATGTATGTGGCATCAACTATCTGAACATTAGAAATCTTAGATCTATCTTAAACTAAATTGTATAACTGTAAAACTGATCCCTTTTTGCTTGTCTTCTACCAGTCCTCTCTGAAACCAAGTGAACAAAACCAGGTTTAAATTCAAACAATTTTCCCAACTTGAAAATAAAGGCTTTCACAGGAAGAAACTTCATAACAATACAGCCCTCCTCAGCCAAACAAGCTACTCATAACAAGAGCACGCACTTCCGGCATAAGAGCAGACCCTTTTGTTAACTTATGTAACTACTATAAGCATTATTTTTGTTTGGGTGCTTTTGGAGGTTTCATGTAACAGCTAAAAAAAAAAAAAAAAGAAAAGAAAAGAAACCCGTCCGCCGGAAAAGAAAAGAAAGCCTGTTCATTCATACTGCATTAGTGTGCACTCACTGCATCACACACGTCAAAATTCACTGTCGATCAGCATATGCCACTTCTGTAATAAACCTCCTCACTTCCCTCTATCCAACATACTATCCCACCACAACCCGGTTATAACCAACCTATATCACTGGTTCATTTACTACAAGGAAAACCTAGGGAGTCGACTGCGTATGTAAACTTAGCTGGTTTTATTTTGCTCTAGGACTCATCTTAACCGGGCATTAGAAGAGATGGCAATTTCCCAAATGGCAAAGTAGTCTCTGGGCAACATGGGTGTCTTTGAAATGGTGGCATTGAGCTAACATGGGGGTCTGGAAACATCAGGCCTATGCTAAACTGACCTAACCCGAGCCAATGCGCCGTGAGACGGGCATACCACGGCGAGGAAAGAGTCGTCGAGCCATTGCGGGCGATCGCGAATTGGGGGAAACCGCCCGTGTGACCGTGACAGATCACTTCAGATACCAAACAGTCTTGTGGCTGGATGTCCAACGAGGGGTTTGAGTAGGAAAAGGTAGAGAGGATGGAGCCCCAGAGGCAGAGCACCATGTTCTGATAGGATGAAGAGGTAGGAGGAACCAGCTGCTCTGGCACGACGGTGGGCCGCGGCTTCAAGCTGTCGTTGGTCAGGACGCAGCAATTGAGGTTTAAGGTTGGCCGAGTGTCAGGAAGGACTGCTGGTGTCTGAATGGATGTGTGCTTAATCGGGTCCAAGTAAGTGTGGCTGGTGTTGGGAAGACGACTGAGCTGGTGGATCACAGCGGAAGAAGCGATGAGACCGGCTACGCTAGTCAAGTACAGGAGACCCAACATACAGGTAATCTGAAGGAAGACAAAGAACACGATAACTGATTAAAGATAGGGCTGCACAGTTAATCGTGATATAGCTTAGTGCGGTTATCACATCGCAAAGGATGTGAACAAATATATGCGCTGCAGGTTTTAGAGGGAAGTGTGGCACTGTGTTCGTGGCTCGGTATGCAGCTAATGTTGCTCCACATGAACTCTACAAGTGCTGAGAGTTTGGGGTGCTTATAACGTGCATTTGTAAATGAAACACAAACCATCTTTTCAAACTGATAATAATGAGAAGCACTTTAAGGGCTCCCAACAGATTACCACCAAAACTAAAGCTCAATTGGTTTAACGTTTGAAATAGAAGAAATTACAGCCATACATATTAGTATTGTAATTTTATAATTATTTTTAGCATAATATAAATATATTTTTTCTTAAATACTAATTTTATTTTACAGTGAAATAATACAGTAGTAATATTTATTATTTTAATAATTTAGTTGTACAAATTTTGATATTATACAGTATATATATATATATATATATATATATATATATATATATATATATATATATATATGAATTATTTTATAGTCACATTGATATATAAATACATTTTTGTCCAAATTGTGCCACCCTAAAAAACATGCACATTAAACACTTTAAAAAGCGCAATTTGCACAATTTCTTTTAAAAAGCACAATTCACAATAATAAATATTACGTAGTAATTTAGTTGTACAAATTTTTATATTATACAGTATATTATACAGTATATATACACTAATTATTTTATAGTCACATTGATATATAAATAAATTTTTGTCCAAATTGTGCCACCCTAAAAAACATGCACAGTAAACACTTTAAAAAGCACAATTTTTTTCTCCTCAAATTGTGCAGCCTCTAATTAAACACGATTACAAATATTGTTTCTTAATCCATACAATTGCTTTAGTGTGAGGAACAGACCAAAATTTAATCTGGTATTTGCTCCAAATCTTCTCTCTTGCCCCATTGTGAAATATCACTGATGTCAAAACAGTCTTGATGAACCAAATTTGAATCAAATGAGATGTGAGTGCAAATATGGGGAAGATTTTCAGGCTTTAGATGACTTGGAATACAGTGCACATATTATATGAGCTACTTTTTTGGTGCATTTATGAGCTCATACGGGTTTTAGCTATGATTGTTCACCTTGGTAAAGTGCTGGTAGATAGCTGATAGGGCTTCCCTCCAATTGGTTTGCTCCAACAGGACGCAGAGATCCGTGTAGGTGAACCAGCCTCGCTTCATACCTTGCCGCTCCGCAATGCTGCAGGGACAAAGCACAGTAAAATATTTGATCTTTTTACATTGGAACTCATAATAACACTGTAACAACAAAATGAGCACATGACTCAGTCAGAACTTAAATGCACTGCTCCTCAAAATCACTCTGAGAAACAGATTAGACTAAAAAGGGCAGCTGCATTAAGCCCAAGGGAGCCACTGCCCAGTAAAAGCTATTAAAACAGGTCATGCCATCTAAAATTATCTGTGATCTTTTGAAAAGAACAAAAATGCTGTGACCTCTTAAAGGCCTGTAGGGTTGTTCACTCAAAGCGCATAAGGATGATATTAGATGTACGACACAGTAAGTGCGTGTTAACCAACCTGGTTTCCACCTTACTGAGGACTTTAAAGAAGTCACTGGGCTCGGTGAAGAGGTTCCAGTCCTGTAAATGTGAAAGATCTTGTTTTAAAATCAGTTTCAATAGAAAAATCACAACTAACAATGAAACCTAGTCCAGTATTAGCCTTATAAAATTCTACATAAAAGGACAAAACAAGCCAAACTACTTTAAATAGCTGTGGTTCTTTGCAAAGTCACGCTTACGATCGCATTGAGGAAGTTCATCTCTAGAGTGTTGACAGTCTGAACATCCAGTTTGGCCGCAGTACCCCATTCATCATTGAAAACCTCCTCCTCTTCTCCTTCATCATACAAATACTTACTGGCAACCATCTGGAGACGACAGGAGCAATTCAGAGAAATATGATTATCACCAACAGCATCATTGAAATTGACCAGAATAGCAAACCAGAAAAAAATAAAGCTAATAAAAATGCTTGGATGTGCATACCATGGATATCAAAAAGAGGTCTGAGGATGAGATCTGTTGCAGGTATTCAGGGTTTCTGTGTCGCAGTCTTTCAATGTATATCAAGGCCAACATCATAGCGCAAGGAGATATACATGCTTCCCTGTAACACAAAAAAAGGGTTTGATATTGATACAGTGAATATTTAACATATACAGTAGGGCTGCTCGATTGTGGCAAAAATAATAATCATGATTATTTTTGGTCAATATTGAAATCACGATTATTTAACACGATTATTTGCAGGCGATATGATCTTACTTCGTATGATGAGTAAGTTTTAATATCAGTTAAATTTTACAATTATCAATACTTCAGTAAAAAGTAATACAAGGTTAGGCCTAACTAATGTTAGAAAAAGGTCCTAAAAATTATAAATTGTACAAGTTAACAGTCAACAATACAATAAGAACAAAGAAACTAATTACAAAAAAGAGGTACTAACAGAGGTATTCAGATAATTTAAGATTAGGATATTAATATATTAATATAATTATTAAGATATTAATAATTAAATGTAAAATAACACTGCAGTCTTACTGTACATATTAAATATAGATTAACCTTATTAAAGCTACTTAAGTTATTCTGTCAAGATTTTCCTTTGTCATTTGTTGTTTAATTATCATTAAAGACAGACTACAGCAGGATTATTAGGCTGCTGTCACTTTAAGAGCTAATGCACGGATCCAATACACTGTTACACACGCATTTTCTTTCTCAACTGTGTACAATAACTTAAGACAAAAGAACAGTGTCTCTTTTGCAGCTTAATGCGCTTTTAATAACACTGTTTAATATCAAACACATGATCCCGCAGTTTAGCAACAGTTGACTGCATTTTACAACACTCACTCACAATATTTGGATGTTAACTTTTAGGGAGGAATGAAAGCGCACCGCTGTGAAGGAAAGGAAGATGTGCTGGACGGAATACGGCAGTGGCACAATAATCGGTTTACCTCGATTATCTTGTTTTCATAATCATTGGAAGCCAAAATTGATTGAAATTTTGATTAATCGCACAGCCCTAATATACAGCATGTATTGTAATGAGGTAATCCTACCTGGCCACATGTGCAGCGTATTTCTTGTGAAGTTTCCTTATGGGACTTGGGGCAGATTTCTGGAGCAGTTCCACAGCAATATCTAGAGGAAATACAATTATGAGTGAAGTGTATACTCGATCTAGCAGTAACTATCATATGTATTGAATATATATGTTAAAAACGATCAACCCAAACATGGGCAAATCTAGGAATGCAATGATATACAAACTTTGCTTGACCCCAATCAATTTCATGCAAAGACCAAGGAGTATAATAAAGGTAATAATTAAGTCATAATAAAAATATTCTTAATTATTAACATAATAATCTTATAGTTAATTTAAATCACTTAAATATTTAAACAACATCATGCACATCATTGTAAAAATGTAAAACAAATCTAAAATTATTTAATTTAAATTATTAGATTAAAATATTACGTAATGTTTCAAGAAATATTCCACGTAAACACAGGAGACAAAACAAGCAGTTATATGAAGAAGACAACTTAAATGACATTGCATTAGTTGTACAAAAATGCAACAACAGTGCAAACTACTACAGTAGTCAACATGTGAAGTGGATCAAAACCTTTCATCAAAGTTATAACGTTACTTTGCGAATTTTGAACAATTCCCGCTCTTGTCTTAAGACAACTTTGAGGAACTTTTCTGATCCACTTCAAATGTTGACTACTGTAGTTTGCACTAGTTTTACTAGCCAACTCACCTGTCATGGGACAAGATAAAGCATCCAACGGGCTGTCAGAATCAAGACCATAATACAGTCGTTTCCTTACTCTCTCTGACCAATGCTCGTGTCTAGGCAGGAACTGATCAGGATGACAGAATGCAAAAGATACGTTATATGTCTTAACATCATTAAAGCAATAACAGAAGTACTGGTGTGCGAGTTTCTTCAGACCTAAACATTGGGCCTATTATTATGAAGCCTCGAACTAACAGTTAGAATACTCACAGCAAAAAGTTACTGTCTTACAGTACTAAAAAAGGAGACATTTGCTATATTTACGAGTAATCATTTTCTTCCAGTCTAATATTCTGGGCTTTAAATGAAGGAAGGACATTATTTAAATACACAAGTTCTTGTATCAGTCAGTTTCGCGTGAGTTTCCCGGTCACCCGCCAAAGCAGCGCAACCGGAACAACAACATCCAAGATACTGACCGTAAACTCTTGAAAGTCAGAAAATGTGAACGTCCGCTCATCAAACAAATCGCCGAAATCCATTTTGGGCCTCCAACGTTCATTTAAAGGGGCTGAAAACACAGAAAGGCCGAAGAAAGGCGTCGAGGAGGCGCCCTATCTCTACCGTGACAGATACGTTGCAGCGTATTCAGAATCACAGTTACGCAAGTCAATGCGCTCAGCTGTGTAGAAACAGAGTAAAAGAGCGTAAACAGCAGTTAATGTGTTGTTCTGACAGGGGCGGGACTTTTAATGGACGGAAGTTGGGTCAAACATATTTATGGTTTCTAATATGTCAGGTACAGTGAATATTTTTGTGTGAAATTGTATTCAAAGGCTATTATTAACGTTCCTCGGTGTTATCTATCACGAAACACCGCTGTTGTGAATGGGCCAATCGCAGTCGTTTATGATTACTCGCTAATTGAGGCATTTTTAAAATTATTGTATTTCAGATTGCGAAAGGAAATTTAATTTATATATGTCAAGTAATTCACATTCGGAGTAATATATTTAAAATATGTTTTATTCAATGTAGAAATAGATTTGAGTGGAGTATTTCGTCTTTTTGACCGTAAAGCGCCCACTAGAGGAAAGAAGCATTTGTGTGTGTGTTACTTTTCCAAGTTTTTTCTAGATCGGTATTATGATAGTTTACCTGTCCTATTATGGCAAAAGATTCATGAAGTTCTTCATGCTTCGCATTCAATGTTCGCCTCACTCAGTCAAGCGTCCAATCACGCACGGTATTTCATATTCACGAGCCATAGTTTCCAGCTATTCATACACACCTGTGCTGTGATTGGTGATATTTATGATAACTGGCAGAACTGTTGTTGTTACATTTCTGTAGGTGATCTTTTTTTAATCCAAATAAATAACCTTTTATTCCACATTTCTTTACATTTTCATATATTGTGTAAACAAACTAATCCCAAAACGCCCATGATCAGCACTTGAGATCAATATAACCATACCAATAATTAAACAAACACACACACATGTATTTATGTATGTTTATGTGTGTGTGTGTATGTATATAATGTATATAAAATGGGTATTTTAATTTGTAAACAAAATATAAAGGGACTACACGTATTTGAATTTAATGTACAATACAGAGAATATTTTATGCACAGAATAATGGATTATCAGTAAGCAGAATAAACATTAATATAAACATATGCAAGTTTCTAGCTTTATTGTACAATAAAACACACACAATTTTTTTGACTCAAGCCAGTCACGACTGAATTACTTTATACAAGGCTATTTTCCTTTTTCCATGACTAAAAACACATCACAATGGCTCATTGCAACCTTGTCCCCTGAGTTTAGTCAAAATGCTATAAAGTGAGTGATCTCCTTTGTCCCTTTGATGAACTGAAGTTGTACAGTACAGCAGTTTATTGCACCTAAGTACCACTCCACACACACAGCATAAGAAAATATGATCTTTAACCACACAAACGATCATAAAGACAGTAAAAAAAAAAAAAGTCAGACGAATGTGCATAATGTCAGAAATCAACATTAAAATTGATTGACGAGTGTTTTCCCCTTTGCTTAAAACTTAGTCCTACATTCAAATTGAATAGAAATTCAAATATCAGCATTATTAGTATCTACTGATATACAATGGCACCAGAAATATAATTATCCATTTTCAAATTAAATAAAGCCTCAAAGAATATGAGCATATTTACAACAACAAGCAGTTTTCCTCTTACAAAGAACAGCACATCGGAAGCATCGTCGAATCAATGCAACCACAGAAATTCATTTAAATAACAGAATTTCATCAATATTCATCATAATAATGTGTCAGCAATGTATTGCCTAAAGTTATAGATATGGAGGGATTTATACAATGTACAATAACTCTGTCAGTCTTCTCTCATTGATGGCCATATTATTTATGATTATAAATGCACTTAGAATAAAATGAGTGGAAAGTGAATGCAAAGAAATATATATATATATAAAAAAAAAAAAAAAAAAATGTAAGGACTTAAATATCTTATAAATAAATCCTTAAGCAAAATGGGGCACTTTTGAGAACTGTCAAAAAAACATAAGAAATGTATACTATTAAATAATTATAAATCTAATATGCCACAACAGCATTGGGCGAGCTTAAAAATGCACATAAACCAGGTCCCATCACGCATCTAGTGTCCCTTGTGTCCTGTTCCTGTAGTGGATGTTTGTGGCTGCAGTTTCTCTGATTTCCTGTCTTTAGTCTCGCTGTCAGAGGCGGAGTCTGAATCCTGAACCTGCTGCTGTTTCATCCACATGTCAGAGTACAGCCCTCCCTTCGCCAACAGCTCCTCATGCCTACGACAAGCAGTAATGCTGGACTTTAAACCGCATAGTTCATGTATTAGCGAGTCGGACTTTGTGTTCAGCGCACTAGTGAATAAACTCACCTTCCTCTCTCCACAATGTGCCCATCACGAAGCACAAGAATCACGTCGGCTCCAATGATAGTCGACAATCTACAATAGATGCACATCAGAGTTAAGCCCCTTTCACACGGAGATTCCGGAAAATACACGGATAATGTGATTCGTTTGATTTTGGTTCATTCACACTGCCAGTGATTTTCCGGAATCTGTGAGTGTGTTCACACACATCCCGTAAAGACACGTGGTTATCAAAGTTATCACTACGACACACCCCTTACGGCATTGGCTTTTGTTCACACAGGGCGCGTTCCAAGACTGATCCCGGCATTGTTACTATGGGTGTTTCTCAAAATCAAGAATGCAAAGAACGGACTTGTGTTCTTAGGGAGAACGCTCTTGCTAGTTGTTCTTGGAAGAATTAACTCGCAAGGTGACGAGCACACAGAACGCTGCTGACAGTTTGAGACGATGTGTCGATGTGTACCCAAACATAACGAGAATTATTGACTATAACAGCCAGGCTTTATCGCCCAAGCCTACCCTCAGCTCAAGGGATTACTCTACAACTGTACACTACAATGTAATGTATATTCATAACAATAAAGCAACGCTTATGGAGATTCTCACTTCCGAAAACGTTTGAGCACATTTTCGATTCGCCATAAATTTGAGAAAAATGCCAATATTTGAAATCTACACAGTTGATTTCTCGCATTACAAATGTTCTCAGAAGTGAATTTAGTGATGAAATAGCGTACGAAATTCTAGAAGAACGACTTGCTGTATTGACTATGGTATTGACCTCTCGTTCCTCGAATGCCGAAATGAATGCTGGGATATTTCTGCCGTCAAGTTCACACAAGTTACCAACCTATGCATCCTCGGTAAAATGGGCGTGTCAAGAACACTTCCGGGATTTTTAACCGTTTTAACCTGCAAACTTGTGTATTGGGACAGTCCTTGGGCAGCGATTGATGACGTTTCACAAGTCCACAAGAACACAAGTACAGACAAGAACGCATATTGAGAAACGGCCTATCGATCCCGATTGAGGAATCGATCCCGGCATCCATCCTGGGACGTGTTTGCGTTCACACAAAAGGCACTCTAGCAATTTTACGGCAATTTCCCGGGATCAACGCGCTGTGTGAAAGCGGCCTATAGCGTTATACAATAAGAAATCCTGTAATGTATAAAAGACCTTAATATCATGTTTTATGAATTATGCTTTAACTGTGATAATTGATGGGAGTTGATTTGAGTAAAAACTCTCTTAACCCCTTTAAAAGGCGCCGGATTATTGTTGTTCAACATTCACTGCACGTTAAAACATCATACTCTCATTAATCATTTAAAGGACAAGTTTGGTATTTTACACTTAAAGCCATGTTTACAGATCGTTTCTGATGAAATAGAACGGTTAAGATTTAAAATTCTTTAAATAGAAAGAAACCTAAAATTCTCGGGACAGCAGCATGTGTCCAAATTTCAATCTTAACCGTTCTATTTCATCAGAAACGATCTGTAAACATGGCTTTAAGTGTAAAATACCGAACTTGTCCTTTAATCATGTGGTTACCTGTGTGCCACCACAATGGTGGTTCTGTTGGTGCAGACTTTAGCCAGCGATGCCTGGATATTTCGCTCAGTCTGTGTGTCTAGAGCAGACGTGGCCTATTGGTAGAGGATGAGACAATTAGTCCATGATAATTTTTTTTTTAAAGTACTTGAGTACTGGCCAGAAAACTGGTCCTAACCAAAGTTTTTTGCTCTAATCACAAAAAGACTTATTATTGGGTGCTTGTTCTCTGTTTCTGTCCGTTAAAGCGGAGTTGCCTCTTCCACTGAAATTTCATTGGTTCAGAATTCTTCACTACTGTGAATTTGTTGCTTTTTTTTCCCTTTTTGACACACTAACATTAAACATTTTGGGATTCAATTTGTTTAATGTTGTTTAAAGTCTCTTATGCTCACCAAGGCTGCAGTTATTTGATCAAAAATACTGTGAAATATTATTACAATTGAAATTACTGTTTTCTATTTCAATATATTTTAAAATGTAATTTATTCCTGTGATTCAAAGCTGAATTTTCAGCATCATTACTCCAGTCTTCAGTGTCACATGATCCTTCAGAAATCATACTAATAATATACTGATTTGCTGCTCAAGAAACATTTCTGATTATTATCAATGTTGAAAACAGTTGTGCTGCTTAATATTTTTGTGGAAACCATGATATATTTTTGTTTAGGATTCTTTGATGAATATGAAGTTTTAAAAAAAAAACAGAATTTATTTGAAATAGAAATCTTTTGAAACATAAATATTTTTACTGACACATTTTGTCAAATTAATGTGTCTTTGCTGAATAACAGTATTACTGGTAATAAAACTAATAAATACAACTTTTGAACCTAAACTTGCTAAAACAAGTTTAAAAAAAATCTCCCAACAAGAAATCATGCAAAACAGGGATAATTCCCTCATCCTAAAACGACTGTGTGTGTATTCTCCCATAATGCACTGGTGACGTACCTCATCGAGGAGGATGATCTGAGGCGCTTTGAGGATGGTGCGAGCGATGGCGACTCTCTGCTTCTCTCCTCCGCTCAACTTCAGCCCCCTCTCACCCACCTGAGTGTCATAGCCTACAAATATAAAACAATTATGAATATCAGCTATGAACTCAAACATGATCTAGACTCAACATGAGCCGAATGTATGGCATAAAAACAAAATGATGCTTTCTGTCCTGCACAATGACTCAAAATAATCAGAGCGTGTTTCAGACCTCCTACTTATATTCATTGCTTACAGTTTAATTCTACTTTTTCAATGCCGAAAATGGTTCTCACCGTCCGGGAAAGTTATGATTTTGTCATGGATGTCAGCGGCAATCGCGGCCTCCTCCACCTCCTGGTCAGTAGCAGCAACTCGACCGTAACGGATGTTGTCCCGGATTTTGTCATTAAACAGGACGGTGTCCTGAGGGACGACCCCAATGTGAGCGCGCAGAGAGGACTGCTTCACCTGAGACACAACCAGACGTATGAATTAACACAGCGCACGAGAGCTTCCCAGAAACAAATGTGAAACATAAAATACAAAAGGACAAAATATCCCTCCACATGCTCATGAAGGGACAGGTTTGGGTATTACAAGCCAATGGCAGGTTTGATCTCACATCTCACCTTTGAGATGTCTTGACCGTCTATTTTTATACACCCGCCCTGAACGTCATAAAATCGGAAAAGCAGACGGATGATGGTGCTCTTTCCTGATCCAGACTGTCCGACCTGAAAAAAAACCCAAAGAGTCGTGAGTCACACACACACACACACACACGCGCGCGCGCAAAAGTTTGGGGTCAGTTTAATTTTTTAAAGAAATTAATACTTAGCTTTAAGTTGATCAAAAGTGACAGTAAAGACACTTATATTGTTACAAAGGATTTCTATTTCAAATAAATGTTGTTCTTTTGAAATTTCTATTCAAAGAATAGAAAAAAACATATCAGTTTCCACAAAAATATGAATCAGCACAACTGTTTTCAACATTGATAATCATAATAAATATATTTCTTGAGCAGCAAATCATCATATTAGAATGATTTCTGAAGGATCATGTGACACTGAAGACTGGAGTAATGATGCTGAACATTTGGATTTGTCATAACAGGAATATATTACATTATATTTCACAATATTACAATTTTTATGTATTTTTGATGCAGTCTTGGTGAGCATAAGAGACTTTCAAAATAATTTAAAAAATCGTACCGACCCCAAACTTTTGAACGGCAGTGTATATACCAAGACAAAGCAGAAAAGGCATTAACAGCAGCACGACTTTTAAAGGATGTATAAAACAGAACAGACTTACAAGTGCGACCGTCTGTCCGGGAAGGACGGTGAAAGAGACGTCTTTTAGAATTTCCTTGCTGCAAAAATATCCGATTCAGAGAACACTGGTCATTTGTAATTACTCTAATAATAATAATAATAAAGAATAATAGAAATACATAATTACCCTTGCGTGTAGCTGAAGAAGACATTCTCAAAATCTACTTTCCCATGTCTGTAGTAGAGGCTTCCTGCGTTGACGTCATCCTTCACCTAAACAAAAACCCCAAATAACATGTCATTAATTATTCAAAAGCTTCTCTAAACTGAATTTCAAAGAAAACCCTCCACTCACTTCCTCATCCTCAGTGAAGAGCTTGAACATGCTTTCCATGTCGATGAAGGAGTTCTGGATCATTCTGTTCAAGGAGAAGATACATGCTTACTGTCGTCTTTGTTCTTTTGAAAAACGCATATAAATAGTGATCTATAAACGGATGATGAACTATTAAACAAGACGAAAAAAAGCTCCATACCTGTAGTATGTTCCGAACCAGTTGAGCGGAGTGTAGAGCTGGATGATGTATGTTCCAAACAGCACATAATCTCCAACCTGGAAGACCACCACGAGTTACAAGCAGTTCATGACACAAGATGAAAAAAAAATAAAAAATAATAATTACAATATTGAAATAATATTTAATACAATTAAAATTATATTAATAAAAATTCAAGATATTAATATTTAATTGAAGTATTTTAAATTTGTTCTTTTTTATTTAAGTTTTTATTTAAGTTCTTATTTTATTTTAAAATGTATTAAAAGACATTACAATTATATATTTTTAAAAAATCAATTCTGCACTTCATTAAACTTTTTTTTTTTTTTGCAACTGTTAGATTAATAACTTTTTCTCAAGCCATTAAACCCACCACACTCCAATAAAATATGCTTCAGAGACAGTGAACTCTGACATTAGGCATGTAAATCCTCATGAGTAAGTCTGGAGTGGAAATTCCACATTGGCATTTCAATCACAATCTCAAACTTTAATCAAAATCTTTTAGTGCATTAGCCAAACTGTAGGCTGTTGATTATTGCAAAGCAGCATAAAAGCTTAAGAAAGAAGCATTACAACGGAATTCAATTGATGTGTCTTACAGGTGTGCAATTTAAAATCTGATTGCTAATCCAATCAGATTTTAAAGCCAGAACAATTTTTTTTAAAGCCAGATCTATTTTATTAATGTACATTAGCAATCAAAAGTTTGGGGTCTTATGCTCAAAAAGACTGCATTTATTTGATCTAAAGTACAGCATGCAAATACTGTAATACTGTGTTTTGTAGATTCATATATTTAAAAATGTAATTTATTCCTGTGATGCAAAGCTGAATTTTCAGCATCATTACTCCAGTCTTC
Organism: Leuciscus leuciscus; assembly: GCF_965113295.1. Lineage (NCBI taxonomy): Eukaryota > Metazoa > Chordata > Actinopteri > Cypriniformes > Leuciscidae > Leuciscus > Leuciscus leuciscus. The sequence continues at coordinate 6,414,680 of NC_138727.1, read as the reverse complement.
AGTGTCACATGATCCTTCAGAAATCATTTTAATATGATGATTTGCTACTCAAAAATAATTTATTTTTATTAACATCAATGTTGAAACCAGTTGTTCTGCTTAATATATATTTTTTTTTACATATATTTATAACCATCACACTTTTTTTCCAGGCTTAACATATAAATAGAAAGATAAAAAAAAAAAAATTTATTTGAAATTGAAATCTTTTTTCAACATTGTATATGTCTTTACTATGACTTTTGGTCAATTTAATGCATCCTTGCTGAATAAAAGTACTACTTTCTTAAAAAATGTATGTTCCTTTTTTATTTGTTTCAAATCTTTTTTTTTCCTACTTTAAACCATTCAGAGGTTTCTAGCAGTGGCCTGATATGATGAGTTGTCCTGACTGTTCGTACCTGAAACTTTCCCTCGGTCACGAAGTACGCACAGAGCAAAGATCCGGTCAGAAGACCCAAACCGATGATGAGGTTTTGCGTTTGGTTTAAAAACGCCAGAGACGCGTTGGTCTTCCATTCCGATACCTGAGCAAAAATAAAATATAATTACGAAAGTGATATTTATGATTTATTCCTGTGTGAGCTATTAATCAATAAACTATAAAATACACGTTATAACAAATCTGGTGTGGAGAGTACGGAAGAGGATTAGGGCCAAGAAATAAAAAAAGAAATAAAACCATCTCGAGATTAAAGTCATTATAATGCGAGATTAAACTCGTTAAAAAAAAGTCGAAATACAATCTTGAGAATAAACTCATTAAATATCGAGAATAAAGTCGTTGTGTTTCGAGAAAAAAAGCGTAAAATTTTGAGAAAAAAAAGTCAAAATACAATCTTGAGAATAAACTCGTTAAATTTCGAGAATAAACTCGTTAAATTTCGAGGAAAAACGCGTAAAATTTTGAGAAAAAACTCGTTAAATTTAGAGAAAAAAATCATTAAATTCCGAGAAAGAACGCGTTCAATTTTTAGATCGATTTGAGGCCACATTCATCCTAACATTCATTGAAATTCCACACCTTGAGGATCAACAAGTTTAATAATGCGTCTTATGGTATCCTGTAAAGCCAGCGATAACCTTGATGAATCGTGCGTAGGTGAAGCCAGCGATAACCTTGATGAATCGCGCGTAGGTGAAGCCAGCGATAACCTTGATGAATCGCGCGTAGGTGAAGCCAGCGATAACCTTGATGAATCGCGCGTAGGTGAAGCCAGCGATAACCTTGCATTTGTCCACTGATTGTCATTTCATGTTGGACAAAAGCGAGTACATCGTGCAAATTGGACTGATTTTTTCTTCTAAAAAGACCTAGCCAATTCTCTGTAAAGTTCATATGCTAATTATTATTCTGTCATAATTAGCTAAAGTTGATAGTATTTCTTTGTTACTGAAAGAAAGTCTAAAATATAGCTTGACTAAGTCATCCATCTCTGCCATGTCCTCTATCAGTAGGCTATGCAATGAACACTGATCGAATGCGTTATTCTCTACATTTCATTTCGACTTTTTTTCTCGAAACACAACGACTTTATTCTCGAAATTGAATGAGTTTATTCTCACGATTATTTCGACTTTTTTCTTGAAATTGAGCGAGTTTTTTTCTCGAAACACAACGACTTTATTCTCGAAATGTAATGAGTTTATTCTCAAGATTGTATTTAGAGTTTTTCTTCTCGAAATTTAACGAGTTTTTTCTCGAAACACAACGACTTTATTCTCGATATTTAATGAGTTTATTCTCAAGATTGTATTTCGACTTTTTTTTCTCGAAATTTAACGAGTTTAATTTCGCATTATAATGACTTTAATCTCGAGACGGTTTTATTTTTTTATTATTGCTTGGCCCTAATCCTCTTCCGTAGGAGAGCAGTCAAAAAACAATCGTAAAAAAAAAAAAATACTACCTGATATTTCAAGATGGCATCCTCAAAGCGACTCGCTTCATAAAGCTCTGCATTGTAATATTTCACCTGTAAACAATATCATAATTAAATTACACCATATGAAATGCACATTACGTGCATTATATTGCACAGCACAATTTTATTTTTATTTTTTTACGACACATATTCTGACACCAACCTTAGCCAAACAAAGAGGGAACAAAGCAAAACCATACCGTCTCAAAGTTCAATAAAGAGTCCACAGCTTTCGATTTGGCATTGTTATCTTGTGTGTTCATGTCTCGTCTGTATTTAGTTCTCCATTCAGTGATGACGATGGTGAGAGCTGAAAGAGACAGTCAATCAATCAAATGCTGATCTGGTATATTTCTCTTCTTCTGCCTTTAGTGACTCCTGAGACGAGGAAAACCAAAACTGCACTCCTGCAGATTGCAGAATGTCGTATGGTGTTAACAACAGTGTGTGAATTTTCTATTTGCACACAATACAAATTAAATTTGCTGAATTGTGCAGCACACTAAAGCACACTGTATCCCACAATGCAATGCACTAGACTACTTGACCATACATTTTCAGTGTAACGAATAAGCCAGAAGTAATATTTACTTCTAATTTACTAATATTTAAGTAGCCAGAACTGTAATTTAAACATAACATTTACAAAGTCATAAATGTGCACCAATTGCAGAATTACAATATTTTAGTATTACTTATCTACTTCTAAAGTATTTATAAAATGTTTAATTAACCTTTATTTAGTTGTTTAATTAGATTTTTGGGGTCTTTTTTTCTATTTTTCTATTTAGCTTTAAGTAATTTTAGTATTTCAACTTAAGTTTTTTTCATTTAGTTGCCAATATATACAAAAAAATTAATCTAATATAGCATAGATGTATGGATACTGCATTCTGTTTCACAAACTACAATTAGTAGGCAGTATATTTCTGTTTCAAACACATCCATTATTCTAATTAATCATCTGAAACAGCCAGACAAGCTCTTCTGGTATAACTTGAAACATAAGTGTAAGAAAACAAAACTCAAAGAAACAAGATCTTTGGGTACGGGACAATCATTCTCTGCATGGTATAAGTTTACCAGCGTATTTGAGACAATCATAGTCTCTGAATGACTTTATGAAACAGTTAAAAACATATTTTCATAGCACTGTGGTCAACTATGTTGTTTTATTATGTGCTTCATAAATTAAGTTGGATTAGATTGGATAAATAAATACATTCAGCACGCAATTATACTTTTAATACTCAAAGGGGCAGCTTTAGTATTTAGTTTTTAGTAAAATACTAAAAACATATTATTACAATATATTTCTCAAGATCTCAAGTGTCACTCAATGCAATTTCTTTCAGTAATGCAATTGTACTTTTAATACTCAGACCTGACAAGGAGCAGCTTTAGTGCTTTAGGTAAAATTACAAATTTCTAATGTAAATCATTTTAAAATGGGGGCAACAATAAGGGAGGACAAATGTGTGTGTGTGTGTGTGTGTGTTCATGTATACACACTGTTAGATACTCACTGAGGTAGAGGGCCATGCAAACGAAGACTATGAGGCCAAACCAGGCATTGAAATTGGATATAAAATAGATAATGGCGATGATAATGTCAGCGATGGTGGGGAAGATGCTGAACACGATGTAGCTGTTGGAATAAACCAAATATATTTCAAGAAAATAGACACTGGGATCACTTTTACTGTAAAAGCACACTATCTGTACACAGGACTGTATGCATCCAAGACTAATATAGGAAAGTTGACCTTGTTTATACTTGCATCCAAATGCAAACACCTCGAGATAAGAAGGTTTGTGGTATCGGGACACAATTTTATCTAAAGCTAATGTCAAAATTTCAAATGATTTTTCAGCTGTACCTCAGCAGGCTGTTGATGGAGGAGGTTCCTCTGTCGATGCTTCTCAGGACGTCTCCGGTGCGGCGGCCCAGGTGCCAGCGCAGAGACAGAGAGTGCAGGTGAGCGAAGAGACGCACCTGCACCACACGGTTAGTGTACTGCTGCACTCGAATCCACAGGAACGAACGCATGTTACTCACAAACCCAGACGCTCCTGCAGAGGGAGGAAGATGAAGAGGAGACTGTGGTCAGATTCAAACTGATATGTAAACTGATATGTAGTCACACTACAAATATATCATTAAATTGGGTGATGTTCCCTCACCAGCTCCACCACCCTGCAGGAACTTCAGAAGCCCGTACACACACACTGTAGTGGCCAGAGTCTTCCAAGAGCTCCCATCTGTCAGCTGGTTCACTGAAAAAGGAGATTAATAATGTACATATGGACCACAAAACCAGTCACATGGGTCAATTTTGGGAAATTGAGCTTTATGCATCATCTGGAAGCTGAATAAATAAGCTTTCCATTGATGTATGGTTTGTTAGGATATAACAATATTTCACCGAGATACAACTATTTGAACATCTGGAAACTGAGGGTGCAAAAAAATCGAAACATTGAGAAAATCACCTTTAAAGTTGTCCATTTATGTTGGCGATTGTGCTGCATTCACTCTCAAAAATAAATATTTTATATATTTACGGTAGGAAATTTACAAAATATCTTCATGGAACATGATCTTTACTTAATATCCTAATGATTTTTGGCATAAAAGAAAAATCGATAATTTTGACCCGTACAATGTATTGTTGGCTTTTGCCACAAATATACCCGTGCGACGTGTGATTCACATATATAAAATATATAATTCCAGAAATTTGTTGCAAAGCCCGCACTAGTGTGGACAAAAAGACTAAGAAAGGGCTACCGACCCGAACGTACAATAATTTCCCATAAATAATGCAATCATGACTGAACAAGACTCTTATTCTGCACCTATGTTCTTGTAGTAGATGGGCACAAACACATTGATGACGCGTTCCACGGCCAGCATCCCGAGACACAGCAGAACCAGCAGCTGAAGCACGGCACTGCCCTTAGGCCACATGTACGGCACCAACAGACGCACCTTCTGCCCAAAGTCTTTCCACGTAGACTGGTTCTCGTCAGAATTACCCAAGAGAGGCTGAAAAGATGCATTAATGAGATTCATGATGTATTGATTTATGCAGATTTGACAACAGCAGAGTGCATCTAATGTCTTACTGCTCCGTGCTCAACATCTCGCTCGTCTTCATTGACCAGGAGCATGTACGGTCGGCGAGGCAAGCCTGGAGCTTTGAGGCCCAACAGGAACAGCAGACCTGAGCTGAAGTATCGCACCAGCCAGAAAGCAAACTCCAACTGCAGTCACAATGAACAATATGCATAAAGCGATTATTATTTGCTATTGTTTGTATCTGCTACAATCATATCATACATATCTCTGATATTGTGTAAAGAGTAAAGACCATCACTATAATGTGTCTCACATTTTGAGATTTTTGGTCGTTCGCATGCAAACAAATTACTTCAAAGTTTTTAGATTTTATGGTTTCTTTTGCTTTAAAAAAAACAATAATAATATTTTGTGGCATGGATTTGACTGCAATTTATCCAGTGTGTCTTACTGAGTTTGTCTTCTCTAATTAATAAGTTACAAATAAAAACAATTGTCTCATTAGCATGGGGTGCCAAATTTAAAGCAAAGCATATACAAAAAACATAAAATATTTAAACATATATAATATTAAAATGTTAAAATTTAGACTTAGTTTTAAGTTTTAGGTCTATTTACATGTATAATTATATACTGTCTATTTAATGATTTTTAAACATATTTATAGTTTAATAATATATAAATATTGATGATGTATTAACGTTTTAATAATAAAAAATAAAAAAATAATAATATATATAGTAAAAGGGGCAAATAAATTAATAACAATTTTATTAAATTTAATGAATATATAAATATATAAATATTTAATTATATATTTTATATTTATAAAAAAAGTTAGCAAATATCTATATGATTTTATTAAATTTAATGTAATATTTTATATATATATATATATATATATATATATATATATATATAAATAAAATATTACATTAAATTTAATCAAATCATATAGATATTTGCTAACTTTTTTTTAGAGACAAATTTGAAAACTGGAATAATTTTGTAAATGCTCTTTTAGTTAAATCTGGCAAAATTGGTTGCCATTTTTATAACATGCATTGTTTTTTTATATAATATGCAATCAACTTTTGCATTCAACATTCAAAGTTTAGAGCAAGACTAGAGTGAGCAGAGTAAAACTGCTACCTCATGGAGTGTCACAAAAACTGTTATCTGATTGGTCAAACCTAAACGGTTGGGGCGTGGCCAATGAGGCCAAAAAAGGAAAGCAGCCAGACATGACCATGACTCAACAATATTGTCACTGACTACTGTTTAAAAGCACAAAATGACTCAACAATACTGTGTTATTAATGACCATCCAAACTTGACAGAATTGCAGAGTCATTCAAAGAATTGCAGAGTCACTCAATATGTATTGTAAATAAAAAATCCTTTCACAAAATCACCATAATGCTGAGTCATGGTGTGTGAGCAGCATTCCTACACCTGCCACCCCTTTCCAATACTTTCACTTTTGCCAGGATATTGGCATCAGTGCCGAAGGATTTGCTACAGACATACATGATAATACAATATAAAACACTAAAAACTACTACAATCTGGTGCATAATAACTCAATATGAGTTGTGTTTATGAGAGCTTTGCCATTACCTTTCACCTAGTGGTAGATAAACAGGTTTAAAAAAAAAAAAGCCCAATTATTTACATTACTGCAACAATTTAGCATATGCAAATCATTTTATTAACAGATTTATTATCAGACAAGAGTTTATTTTTAAACTTATTTATCGTTTAATAATGTATAATTATACAGGTAACACACGTACCTGTTGATCGGGCGTCTCCAGAGTCCACCACCACTGAGGGCTCATCCACGACACAAACGCCAGGTTTTCAGCCGCAAAAGCTATGGCCCAGTACAGCAACAGTACCGAACTGTGTCCTCTGGTTCTGTCCCGCACCAGAACCCTCCTTCTCTCCAGACGCAGAAGAGCCACGGCCCAAAGCCAGCCAATCATGGAGAGACAGCCGTACAGGACCACGTATCCCGGCATCTCTCCGCTGCGAGCGATCCGAAACACCATCCAGCCCAGAGCCTGCAGGACGAGCAGCACCGACAGGCCCACTTGGAGCCGGTAGAGTCGAGAGCGGGGGATGAACTTGGGCTCCATGTCTGTGCCGTAGCGGCTGTACCAAACACACAGAAACGTGCCGAAGAGGAAGAAGAGGGTGAGGAGGACGGACGGCACCAGGGTGAAGTAGAAGCAGAGAGTCAGACCGCCGTCCACCCACACCTGCTGCATGGAGACTCCAGCTTCACAGAAACTCTTCATCTCCACCATGATGATGATGATGATGGATCCACACAAAGAATATCTGGAAAAAATTATATGGTGAGGAGGAACCAAATAAACTTGTGTTTCCCACAACAAAAACATACTGTGGCAGGACCATAATACAGGGACGGTATCAGATATATAAATTTATGTACAAAAATTTTAATTAATAAAAACTATACAGACATATTTAAAAAAAAAAAACTAAAATATATATATTTTTTTTAATTGCTAAACCTTTACAAAAATAAATATTATAATAGTATCTCAACAATACTAAAATAACTGCATGGTACAGTGATAGTTCCAAATCCAGACACTGCTACTATGATATATAACGATTAACATAGTCGTAACGTTATATGGTACAAGGTACTTATAAATAATACCAAAGTATTACCATACATGTACAAAAACATCAACGATCATAAAACTTGATTTTTAAAATGACATATTATTATTTATTATACATTAATATTGATATTAAATGTTCTCATTTTACTAAACATAATAAATAATAATACGTATTTAAAAAGCAAAAAAATAGTTTATTGTTGAGGATGTTCATGAGCCAGTCATTATAATAATACCTTAGATTATAATGCATTATATTATAATATAATACCATTGTTTTATTATGTGTATTTGAATGTGTTGTGACCAACTTACTAATACACTACCATGATAAAACATGCATACATAATACATGATACTGTACCATGTACAAAGAACATGATAATTCCACTTCTTTGTAAGTGTTATTTATAACCACATATACCAAAGTACCTATGCAAAGTACCATAGTATTACCGTGTGAAACCACGTCCACGGGAACTATAAGGCCAGTGAGAATATCAACTAACCTGTTTCCAATGTCAGTGGGATCCTTCTGGTCTTTGGTGTGCGTCCTTGAATAACTACCCCCTCAGATGGATTATGATGATGTTAGCGCTCCTAAAACATGTCATGGTATGTTGTCGCTGTATATGACCTTACACTACAGTCAGAAACTCACGCAGTTCAACTCCAGCATCCATTACACAATAAATAACACCGGGGCAAACAAACGCCTCGTGGTCCTAGCGCCCTCAATACGCAGTCACGTGGTACGTGTGACTTTTCTCAGCGCAAGTAAGAATGGTCCAATCAAAGTCCCTCGTTGATTTATTTCATAATGCCGTTTATTGTAAAATAATAAACTGTGGGATTTATCAATTTAAAACACCATGTTCTTACTTATGTCTACAAAAAGTCAAAAGACATCCTAAGATTTGAATGGGATTCAAAGGAACCCCATTATGTTTCCAAGGTTTCCAATCTGCCATAGATACTGTTGCGTCTTTGCAATTCTCTGTTGTATTGAGAGAGAGAGAGAGAGAGAGAGAGAGAGAGAGAGAGAGAGAGAGAGAGAAACAAAATAAATTTCAACGGCTCTGACCAATTAATTTATATGACTTTTGCATAATAATACTAATAAAATAGTTGAATAGATAATTTATTCAATAATTAAATCAATAATTTAAAGACCCCATGTGGTGAAAATCAAGTTTTTAATGTTGTTTATCTATGGTGTGTTTTTAATATGCTTTAAGACAAACCATAAGCAAATTCATAAGTCAACATCATTAATTGAGTATTTTCTTCTTAAAACTGTAACGTTAGTGAAAAAAGACAGTTTAAAATACGCGTCTTACACCACAAACTACCTTTTCAAAGCGGGAACATGGTTTGTGTAACATTAGCAACACTTTAATAGCTGTTTAATAAAGTAGACAAGAAAAGGGATATTAATTATCATTATTATGTGTCTGACGTTGTAGAGAGCGATAGCCTACATAAAAATAATTATGGTTACCATTCTGATCCTGTCCGAGCCTGTATGAGTGAGTGGAGGCGGGGCTCATTTGTATATTCATGGTTCTGCATATACTTAAATGAAGCAAGGTTGTGGAGTTACATTCAAGCTATTTTAAGGTTTGACTCTTCTTCTTGTTTTTTCACAGGAAAAAAAAACGTTTAAATATTACATTTTGGCGAGCAAAGATACAATTTTAAGGGATTGACAAGGGACTTTAATCATTAATATATTTTTATGTAATTTGCATGATATATGTGTGTGTGTGTGTGTGTGTGTGTGTGTGTGTGTGTGTGTGTGTGTGTGTGTGTGTGTGTGTGTGTGTGTGTGTGTGTGTGTGTGTGTGTGTGTGTGTGTGTGTGTGTGTGTGTGTGTGTGTGTGTGTGTGTGTGTGTGTGTGTGTTCATTCTTATGTCATGTGTAGTTCATGTTTAAGGGTAACGCTGGTGATTCAAAATAATATCAGTTGATAGCACCGAGATCTTTATCATTTAGGTCAATTTGGTGCCCTCTGCTGGTGATTGAATTGATCCTTTATTAAAAATAAAGTCTGCAATCATTTACTAACCCTCAAGTTGTTCCAACCCTGTATAAATGTCTTTGTTCTGCTGTACACAAAGAAGAAAGTATTTTGAAGAATGTTGGTCACCAAACAGATCTTGGGCCCCATTCACTTCCATAGTAGGGGAAAAAAATACTGTGGTAGTCAATGGGGCCCCGAGATCTGTTTGTCTACAAACATTCTTCCAAATATATTCCTTTGTGTTAAGCAGAACAAAGACATTTATAAAGGTTTGGAATAACTTGAGGGTGAGTAAATGGTGACAGACTTTATTTTTAATAAAGGATCGATTCAATCACCAGCAGAGGGCAGCATTATACAGGCTGTGTTGTGCAGCAGAACCGCCTACACTACCCCACTATAGTACCTACTATTTTTAGGTAGTATGTGGACAAACAGCTTGCATTATTACACACTGTCAAAAAAAGAAGTGTTAAAATAATGGCTGACATTACTTGCCTTGCCTTCCAACTGTCAGGTCCATCATGTTGCATTGCACATTATTCTGACTCTTTTGCACGCTTATTTTCATCCGGATATCCCGTGCATACAGACAATTAACTTATTGAGCATAATATAGGCCTACATACTGTAAGTGCAGTGTAGTATAGCAGTAGCATATGCTTTTGCGAACACAGGCTCTGTCTTTGTGTTAAAGATGGTGTTAAAGGCCCAATAAAGTGTCTTGAAACGTGCAGCCTTATTCCATGTGCTGATGTAATTTCCACTGAAACAGAAAGACAGGGCGGGACACATCGAACAGAGCTCCTCCCCTTTTAAAAAAATAGCCAATAGCGTTTCGTTTATATCACAGCTCGGCCAGAGCCATTGAACTCGACAAAGCAGTATTAGCAGTATTTATATCACAGCTCGGCCAGAGCCATTGAGCGTGACAAAGCGCGACAGTATTTGCTTCTAATTAAACATTCGCCCCAATGGAAAGCATATTTACACTGTCTGAATAGTTCCCTATCCCCTACATAGTGCACTTATATAGTGCACTATGTGCCATTCAACAAATAGAAAATAGTAAAAGTGACTGATTTCAGCCGCAGCTTCAGCGTTTATCTGGGGGCGGGACGCTTTATTCTAGATTTGATTGGACAGAAAATCTTCTTTTTTTTTTTTTTTACATGTAAATAGCATTACAGAAAAAAACAGGCATGAGTAACATAAACTCCAAAGATGATTAAATAAAAAGAAAAATAATAAAATAAAATTAAATAAAAAGAGACATTCACAAGACGCCAAATACAGATTCATAATATCTTACAATAGACATAGCTTTTGAATTTTTTTTACAATTTTAAGAGACTTCATTAACAGAGTGAGTTCGTTAGAGAAAACCTTGTATAAAGGAGGAGATTTTGACAATCTACATTTATGAATGAAAAATGTGCCATTCAGGATGATAACATTTACTAAATTGTGAATATTTTTTTGGACAGAAAATCTGATGAGAAGCTAAAGTGCAGAGTGATGTCATCAAAATCATTGATTGGCGGAAGTGAGAGACTTTACATTCTGAATTCTTATATCTAATAAATTAGAATTTTGTCATTGTTTTGGAGCACACTAGCTTATAGATAACCGTAAGGCTAACATTTTCAAACTAAAAGCCAAAAAACTTCCATTTTGATTTCATGGGGACTTTAATTTATTTTACTTATAGGCTACTCCATGTTTCTGCACACATGACATTTAAAAAAAAAAAAAAAAAAACCTTGCTACTCTGTTATTTTTCTTGAATTATATGCGTGCGTGTTTCCAGACGAATTGCACGTTCTCGTCATATTTATTAAACATTTTATTTTATTCTCATTCTGTGGACTGTTTCTATGCATTGGTTCTGCACAGCTGTTTTCTAATAATCTAAAATGGTTCCGTTTGTTAACATTAGTTAACATAGACTAACAATGAAAAATAAAGCATTCATGTTCATTTCAACATTTACTAATATACATCAAAAGCTTCATCAGTTCATATTTTGAAAGAACCAACTTCCCCTGACCAGTCATAAGTCATCCTCACCTCAGAATCCAGTATTAGCCGCTGAAATGACCTCTGTGTTCATTCATTTTACAAAGACAATTACCTCATCATTTCCTGAATACACTGAAGTGAAGTCTGTGATCCGAAGACATCTTATGTGTTATTAATAGAGGAGGTCAGTGAAGCCCAGACTCAGGGCCATTACACAGGCTAAGAGGAACTTAATTGTTTCCTGAGTGTCTGGATCTTGGTCTGCAAGAGAAAGGTAATTAAATCTCCTCCTCCATTATGAACATTTCATTGTTGACGGGGGTCTTAATTAAGGGGGTTAATTATGAGCTCTGACAGGGGTCGTCTCGCTCCATGACGGAGGCCTTTGTCATCTTTATCTTGGTCAGTCTTTACCTTCCTCATTCAAACACAAGAAGAACAGGGTCATTTACAGTGAAAGAGTTCAATAACTGAAGTGCTTCTCATAAAAACACGCTACACAAAAGAAATTACACTGTGCAAATCCAGAAAGACATCATTCACAAGTTGCCAAAAAATACAGAAATATTTTACATACATACATAAATACAGAGTTAAGTGTCAACATGTTCCATGTTTATGCATTTAGATTCTTTTTTTACGTATTCTTTATTATAAGTACATTGATAAACAGACACAAAAAGGCTGTTATACAACCATATAAAACAAATACATGAATAGATTCACTGAGTTATATTATACACAGAAATATGGCCAGTGAAAAAACAAAAAAACATATTCAAGATAAATTACATGAAAAATAATATGTACTTCTTTTTTTATATATATACATTTTAAATACTATATATATTTTACACATGGACACAAAGTTCTTATAAAATTTTTAAATATAGCCTATATGAATATGTATGTATGTACTGTGTGTATTGATATACAGTATATACAGTATATATATATACACACACACAGATTCAAGATATATTATCTTAAAAGTAATATCTCATAACTTTTTAATCCATTTAAATTGATCTTTAAAAAAAATTTTTTTTGACTTTTTAATGGAAAACAGTACAAAATACAGTTTAAAAGTAGGATTTTCTGCCATGTTTGCAGGTGTTTTTACTCCTTTTTATTATGTTTTGGTCATTAATATTTCCAACACAGAAGTAGTGACAAGTAAAGTGTTGCATTCTTTAAAAACATACAAAATAAATAGCATTATATGCATTTGGGTGTCAGCTCATTACGTCCTTAAACTTGATTTCTCTGGTTAAAATTAAACAGAATGATCCTGAAATGAAAAACAAAACAATTGAAAAATGTAATAATTGCGCACCTTATTTGGCTTTACTTCAGTCATTTTGATTTATTATTTTGCAAAATGCATTGTAAGTTTAGTTCCTTTTAACATTTATTTTGGGTACAAATATTTATCGATCACACTCACTCACTCACTCTCTCTCTCTCTCTCTCTCTCTCTCTCTCTCTCTCTCTCTCTCTCTCTCTCTCTCTCTCTCTCTCACTCACTCACTCACTCACTCACTCACTCTCTCTCTCTCTCTCTCTCTCACTCACTCACTCTCTCTCTCTCTCTCTCTCTCTCTCTCTCTCTCTCTCTCTCTCTCTCACTCACTCACTCACTCACTCACTCTCTCTCTCTCTCTCTCTCTCTCACACTCACTCTCTCTCTCTCTCGTTTTGGGTATTTGTAAGGCAGCAAACTGCCACACCATAAACCATGTGGTTTATTACTCATTACTGGGTCACTGCGAGTCAATGGATGTGTTTGTAAAACACACCAATATTACACAACATCAGCTGGCTACAAACACACCATTATACTTCCATACCTCACTTCATTTTAATAAAGCTTCCTATAGCTTTTATGGCCCTTTTAATTACGTCTATTTGTCTTCCTGTTCCCATGAGCCATGTGCAGGGATGCAGTCTGTTTCAGCAAACGCAAGACATGGACCATAAAACTCGGTCGCCAAAATATAAAAGCCATTTTTATGCAAGTGGTTTTATATTAGTCTCATATTCTCTGACGAGAAATGTAATAAAAAAAAACATACATTTTATTCAGGTCCATCAGTCACATTTTTTATTCTTTTAATGCTGATGAAAGATGTCTCTAATGCCAATAAAGGCTGCATTTATTTGATCAAAGACACAGTAAAAACAGCAATTCTGTGAAATATTACAATTTAGAAGAACTTTTCTATTAAAAAAAAATATATATACACACATTTTAAACTGTAATTAATTTCTGTGATGCAAAGCTGAATTTTCAGTCACTCCAGTCTTCAGTGTCACATGATCCTTCAGAAATCATTCTAATGCTGATTTGATTCTCAAGAAACATTTATCAATGTTGAAAACAGTTGTGTTTTTTTATATTTTAATTTAATTTAATAATTTAAATATTTTTTTGTGGAAAGCTCAATGCATTTTTAGGATTCTTTTATTGAATAAAGAGACTTATTAAAATCAAAATCTTTTGTAACATTATAAAAGACTTTCACTTTTGATCAATTGCAAAGTACTCAAAGATCAAAACAAAGTACTAACTTATCAAAACAAATACATATCTTTTTATCACTGTGTAGTCAAACTCTTATCTAAGATTTTGTTGGTTGAGCAGTCAAATCCAAAATCAGATCTACTAGTCCGAAATTCACTTTTTTCCTTTGAAAGCATAGAAGCACACAGACACGAAGCCTATGTCGCTTTAAAAGCGCCAGAAAGCAGTCAATGGCAAATTGTTAGCATGCTCCAAACCAGTAAACAGTGTCGCATCAGCAATTTTAAAAGTTGATGGGTCATTTACTACAGATGGGATTCCCTGAACAGAAACAAGAACCTAATGGGCTTTAACCAACTAACTGCGGGCGACAGCAGACCAAGGAAACAAACACACCCATTAGACAAAACACCTTTTATTGTCATTCACAAGTCAGCGCAGGCACTTTCTGGCGTCTTCGGCAAAACAACGTTCCGAGGATAATGACACACAAAATTCCAGCTGCAACCACCAAAACAGTAATGAGCACCAACTCGATGGAGTACTCTGGAAGAAAGAAGGTAAAGGAGTAAGGGTTATGACATGGATGCAGGACACAGACAAAACTACACTCTAAAAATGCTGGGTTGTGTTAACCCAATGTTGGGTCAAATATGGACTAAGCCAACGTTGGGTTAAAAATTCAATTTAAAAACGGACAAACCCAGCCGTTGGTTTACATTTTTAATGTAACCAATGCAATTTGTCCATTTTTAAATTGCATTTTTGTCCATTTTTGATTGTCCAAAATGCAATTTGTCCATTTTTAAATTGCATTTTTGATTTTGTCCAAAATGCAATTTGTCCATTTTTAAATTGCATTTTTGTCCATTTTTGATTTTGTCCAAAATGCAATTTGTCCATTTTTAAATTGCATTTGTCCATTTTTGATTTTGTCCAAAATGCAATTTGTCCATTTTTAAATTGCATTTTTGTCCATTTTTGATTTTGCCCAAAATGCAATTTGTCCATTTTTAAATTGCATTTTTTAACCCAATGTTGGGTTAGTCCATATTTGACCCAAAATTGGGTTAACACAACCCAGCAGTTTTTAGAGTGTACTGTTATTTTGAGCTTTCGGTTCAAAGAATAAAAAAAAAAAAAAAAAAACACATGACAGTTTCCACAGAAATATTAAGCAGCACATTTGGATAAGAATTAAACCAGCAACATGGATAAGAAATGTTTCTTGAGCGGAAAATCATCAAATCAGAATGATTTCTGAAGGATCATGTGACACTGAAGACTGGAGTAATGATGCTGAAAAATCAGCTTTGATCACAGGAATAAATCAGAGACTCATTTTGCATTTCATTTTTCATTTGCATTTTGGGGGCCACTGTATGCTAAATCCATCATATCAGTCAAGTCAACGGTCAACACCTGCATCTTTTGATGGCTCTTGATAATACTCTTGACTTTGCAGTAAAGTCTCGTTCTCCATTGGTCTCAGCTGCTGGACAAAAATCGGTCCAATAGTAGCCTCATCTTCCAACGTGGAATCTTAAAATGCAAAAAAGATGGAAATAATATTCACGTTGCACAGCAGTAGTTTATAGCTTTCCAAATATATTTGAATGGATTTAAAAGTGGAACGATACCATCAGTGTCCAGACTTCTGGCCTTCCTCATGGCACAGCTGGTGTCACAACAGCCACACACCTGATCGTCTCCGTTTGCAGCCGTCCAGCTGTTAGGATACACGGGGGAAAAAGTCATTGGATGTTTAATGGAGACTCCTGAAATTGCTTCCGACATTACTTCACCCATACCTGTTTGTTTCATGAACAAATGAGCAGGCCTTGTGCGTCATATCAATGGGACTGGATGTTGTAGTAGCCTTTAAATGACAAGTGATGTAGATCTGGGAGAGAAAAACAAAATACGAAACTCAGTCTGATTAATTCAGATTAACAAACAGCTGATCTAGATCAAGTGTGAATGGAACAAACTGTAGGCTACACTCTCAGAAGCAAAAGTGCAAAGCTTTTAGGGGTACAACAACTTGTCACTGGGGCCGTACCCTTAAAGGGTTAGTTCACCCAAAAATGAAAATTCTGTCAGTAATTACTCACCCTCATGTTGTTCCAACCCCGTAAGACCTTCGTTCATCTTCGGAACACAAATTAAGATATTTTTGATTAAATCTGAGAGCTGGATCACTCCTCCATAGGCTTCTAAGGGACTGAAACTTGCTGGCCCAGAAAAGTTATTAAAGAGATCTTTAATATAGTCCAAGTGACTACAGTGGCTCAATCTTAAGTTTATCAAGCGACGAGAATACTTTGTGCGCAAAAAACAAACAAAAATAACGACTTTATTCCACTATTCATTTCCTTCTCTCTGGGCCTCGAGTGAGTTCACGTAGTGTTTTAACGCAGCGCGTCTGTGTTATACGCCACACGCATCACCACATGACCAGCGTCGGCCAATAGTGAGCCTACGTGGTGACGTGCAACAGACGCGCTGCGCTAAAACACTACGTGAACTCACTCGAGGCCCAGAGAGAAGGAAATGAATAGTGGAATAAAGTCTTTATTTTTGTGTTTTTTTTGCGCACAAAAAGTATTCTCGTCGCTTTATAAACTTAAGATTGAGCCACTGTAGTCACTTGGACTATATTAACAAGCTCTTTAATGCATTTTCTGGGCCAGCATGTTATAGTGTCTTAGAAGCCTATGGAGGAGTGAGACAGCTCTCAGATTTAATCAAAAATATCTTAATTTGTGTTCCGAAGATGAACGAAGGTCTTACGGGGTTGGAACAACATGAGGGTAAGTAATTACTGACAGAATTTTCATTTTTGGGTGAACTAACCCTTTAATCGCTGTAGCTCATTTACTCGAAAGTTCACAGTAATACCTCAACGATACACATTACTATTCCAATGGGCACCTTTTAGGGATTGGTAGTGTACAAAGTTGCCCTTTTACCATTGACAAACTGTTCCTTTGCACATTTTTAATAATAGTGTACAGTAATGGACTCACCAATCCACGGGAATCTTGCTTGAATCTGAATGCCTCTATCTGAAACTGTAACTTGTCATCCTGAATCCTGGGCATGAACCTGGATCTGGAATTCGTCAGCTTGGCATCCAACATGCACCTAAAGATTTTACATTATAAAGCAACAATGGTGCAGTAGTAAAGCGTTCAACAGGTCTGTCTAAAACATTCGCTCACCCGCTGTTCTCGATGAACGTGTAGACGGAGTTCGCTTCCCCGCTGGGGCTCAAAGTAGCAGCGCAGCTTTCCACAAACACCCGCAGGGGGACGTGATTGGCACGGACCACTGAGGCTTCCAGGTTTATGAAATCTCCCAGAAAGTAGGCGTTAGAGGGTCGCTCATTCCTCCAGTCATCTGTAGGACAGGTTAAGGCCGTACAATTAAGGCATTCAGGTTAAGAACTAACACAATGCTAAAAGACCACTTACCACTCATGATCTTAAGGGAAAAGTGTAGGTATTCTTCGCCAGCTCTCGCGGCAGCATAGGGAATCCAAGTGGGATGCAATGAATTACTACTTACATTGTGTTTCCTGAAAGATACAAGAAAATGTACAGCCATGTGGAGACACAAAGAAAGTATGACAACTATGTGACCCTGGATCACAAAACCAGTCACAAGTCGCACGGGTATATTTGTGGCAATAGCCAACAATACATTGTATGGGTCAAAATTATAAATTTTTCTTTTATGCCAAAAATCATTAGGATATTATGTAAAGATCTTGTTCCATGAAGATATTTAGTAAATTTCCTACCGTAAATATATAAAACATTTATTTTTGTGAGTGAATGCAGCACAATCGAGAACATAAATGGACAACTTTAATGGCTATTTTCTCAATGTTTCGATTTTTTTTCACCCTCAGTTTCCAGATGTTCAAATATTTGTATCTCGGTCAAATATTGTTATCTCCTAACAAACCATACATCAATGGAAAGCTTATTTATTCAGCTTTCAGATGATGCATAAAGCTCAATTTCCAAAAATTGACCCATGTGACTGGTTTTGTGGTCCATATGACTTAAATTGTAAAATGAGGAGGTTAAAAATGAATGTAAAGTGAATAGATTCAACATTTTAGGAAAAAAGTAAGAAAAAAAGGCCTATTATAAGCTCATTCCCAAAACTATTCTCAAAATCTTAATTTGTTCTGTATGTTTGTATGCTGTCATTAGTTCTTGTAAACTAAAACCTGGTTGTCATGTAGCATTAGTTTTGCAGTAGATTTAAAGAGGTTTACCTTGGGTAGACGCAGTGAATTGCAACCCTAGCTTCATTGGTCTTCACAATGGGTGTGTTTGGAAGAGGTGAAGGTGAATACACCAAAACAAAAGAATAAACAAGCGAATCTTCAGTCATCTGAAAAGAAATAATGGTCCACATAAATACATATTAATTTTATTCATACAAAAAAAAAAAATGTAATGATAAAAGACAAAGAAAAAAAATGCAAAAAATAAGAAATAAATGTAAATAAAAAACAAGACATGATATAAAACAAAATATAGAAAGGATGAAAAGAAATACAAAATAAGATAAGATGATAAATGCTCAATACATTTTTTTTATATTTATATATATTTATATCCATTTAGCTATCTATTTATCTTTATATTTATATATTAATAAAACAAAATACATTTAAAATATAAACATACAAAGACAAAAAAAAAAAAAAATATATATATATATATATATATATAATAATAACATGGCTAAATAAATTTAAAAAATAAATAGTCAACCAATATCCCAATCACATAATTCAAATATTACACATTTAGATTTTTCATGTGGCCATGTTGAGGTCAATGCAAAATTGAAAACACCCAAAGAGCATCTTGTCTAAAAGGTTACAAAAATCCTTAAGTCCCTAATAGCCAGATTACACAACTAAAACAGAAGTAAACAGCTAGAGCACCAATGCTCAGGACATACAGTACCGTTAGTGTGCTTCCACATTCATGTAGAGCTGATTCAAAGGCAACAATCCTGGCATAGTCATCAAATCCAACAGATGGACAACCACCCAGCGTCAGATCAGGAGGGTTGATGAACTGATTGTTCCCCAAGAAATCTTGCTGCACCTCCACTTTGACAGAGACTTCGCCACAATGAACCTCCACAGAGTTTGCTGGCTCTGGCTCTTTGGGTTCGAAATCTGGCTCCATAACCACCTCATCATGGATGTCAGGAATGAGGTTAGGACCTGGAATGGGCTTCTGGTGTCCCTGTTGGGTTTGTGAGAAAGTCTCAACCTTTTGCTCAGGTTTTATCAGTCCAAAATTCACTTGGCTTCGCAAAGGCATGCTAGGATGAAGGGGCACGGGTGCGTAGTTTGTTCTCTGAGATTGTGCTTGCATTGGTAGCTCTTGCGATGAAGGTCCCACCAATGCTGGGTCAGGTCTCCAAGGAGCCACAGGTGAAGGTCCCCTGGATTCAAGAAGGTTTTGAAACATGTTGGATGAAAAGCCTACCGCACTTTGATCAGTTTGTGCAGGCCCTTGTGCTGGCATTGGATATCTGAAGACATAATTTTGACTTGAACCCTGATCTAAAGATTGTTCCCATGCATTCAGTTGTTCAGCACAGCACATTAATCCACATGAAACTGTAAATATAAAATCAATAACCACTGAACTTCTTCCCATTGTTTGTCTCTCAATATATTCCACTGAGTTCTCAAGGGATATAACAACTTCCTATCCGTCTTTAATGTTGATTGGTAGGAAAGGTCAAGTTCAAATTTGACTCCGCCCTTTTAAATTTCCCTCCAGCCCATGCCAATCAAAAAAGTTCCGTTCCACTGCTGACAACTTCACACACATTTCACAATAGGCTTGTTCGACTTGAACCGGCGCTGCACAGACCGATCGGTGAATGACATCAAAGTACCGCGAGAGCGAATAGAAAGTAGACGCCTCCTTATGCTTTTGAATTGCTCTCG
This sequence comes from Leuciscus leuciscus, assembly GCF_965113295.1. Classification (NCBI taxonomy): domain Eukaryota; kingdom Metazoa; phylum Chordata; class Actinopteri; order Cypriniformes; family Leuciscidae; genus Leuciscus; species Leuciscus leuciscus. The sequence continues at coordinate 6,394,445 of NC_138727.1, read as the reverse complement.
CGGTACTTTGATCTCATAAATGATCGGTCTGTGCAGCGCCGGTTCAAGTCGAACAAGCCTATTGTTAATACTTTCAACTGTTGATACTTTTATCACATGACAACGTGAGGAAATGTATTTAAAACTATATTTAACAATAATATCGATTGTCGTATGTAGCCTAATTAAAATATATGAGAATTTTTATAAATATTAAAATAGAATGAATACTTATAATTAAAAAAGGGTACTTTTATACTTAAATAAGGAAATAAGATTAATTTATTTCAAATATAGACATATATTTATAGTTTTGAACTGTAAAACATGGGGTTTCACCAGTAAATGTATTTAAAATATATCTTATATCTTATATATAAATATGATGTTTACCTTGTAAAAAATAAATAAAAAAGACTTAAAAAAAAATCTATTTTTATACTTGCATAAATAAATTAGGCTCACGATAAAGACTTTATATCAACATATTTATGCAGGGCATTTTTAAATGTCCAATAATAAAAATAAAAAAAGTTAATGAAGTCAAGTTGATAACCTTAAAATAAAAAAAATTCTTTGAGGTTTATCTTTGTGAAAAGACACAGAACCATGCTTTTTAGCTCTTCTTTCACTCATTTATACCACTATAACATATGCTAATTATGGGGGAAAACATAATTCTTTGAAAAAACATACCCTAATATTCTCTATATTCAGAGGTTGCAAAAGATTTTCACACTCTGTTCCACAAAACACACTGCAGATTCCCTCACGACTCCGAGCACAAAGCGTGTTTATCGGGTGGTGTGTTGTGTTAGTCTTTCACAGAATTTTATGACATGCTGTGCTTAACACTCTGACACAAGAGGAAGCTGTGAGAGGACAGGTCTCAGATCAGTTGGAGCAGCCTATCAACCCTATTATGCCATTCTGAGTTACTCTATTAATGGCCTCTAATTTGGCCCAGGGGATCTGAATGGGACCGGTGGCGTCTGCGACACCGGTGCCAGAAAGCAAGGGCCATCTGCTGGGGACCGCAGGAAGCAGGTATCCATGACCCCATACTCCCCACAGACACAGACAGGCAGCAGCTGCTCATTATGAAACATGCTAAATGAGCTCTGAGTACTGAGTACTCATACCACTAGAGGGCAGCGGCAGCTGTAATTATGTTGCATTTAGCAGCTGAGAGCTTTGGAAGACTTTCAGGCTGGATGAATTCAGAATAGCATACAACCCTTATCATTTCAGCTTTATATGGCAGAAATTGTAGTGTGATTACGCTGTTCCAAATTCAGCATTTGTTTAGGCTAATTTTGCGGTATGTACCCATACACAAAATAAATATATTTGAAATATATTTTCAGTATATATTTTGGAATATATGCAAATATTTGAAATTGGCCCAATAAATATATTTCACACTTAACATCATATATTTTTGTTATATTTCAGAATATATTTCAATGTATTTTTTTCTCTATGGGTCCCCAAAAGTGTCAAAATATATGTGGCATTTATTCCAAATACATTGAAATATATTCTGAAATATAACAAAAATATATGATGTTAAGTGTGAAATATATTTATTGGGCCAATTTCAAATATTTGCATATATTCCAAAATATATACTGAAAATATATTTCAAATATATTTCTTTTGTGTATGGGTATACTGTGCACAGTATGCATCCTTTCCACATGCATGACCAACTACATTTGTCAAATATGCAGTATAGCTACAACCTTGTAGGAAATAAAAATCACAAAAAAAACATCTATTTAATATCTTACTTGTTTTTTTCCAACAATGAGATTAAATGGAGAGCAAATGCAATGGATACTAATTTCCTCTCTCTCTCTCTCTCTCTCTCTCTCTCTCTCTCTCTCTCTCTCTCTCTCTCTCTCTCTCTGTGTCTCTCTCTCTCTCTCTCTCTGTCTCTCTCTCTCTCTCTCTCTCTCTCTCTCTCTCTCTCTCTGTGTCTCTCTCTCTCTCTCTCTCTGTCTCTCTCTCTCTCTCTCTCACACACACACACACACACACACACACACACACACACACACACACACACACACACACACACACACACACACACATATCAATTTAATAATTAATGAAATCAATAATTGTAGCATTTGTGTCTATTTAAACACACACAAGTTGGGTTTTTATGTTTTATGGGGACTTTCCCTAAACATAATGATTTGTGTAAGGAATAATTGATGACAGGCGTTGAATTATTAGAAAAATAATGCACACCCTAGTTGGTAATCCGGTCACGATGCGAAGCGGAGTTTTAAACACTTTTTTTTTTTAACTCTACATTTGTGCAGTAAAATTAACTTACTATATAGAATATCTACATTTCTCATTTTCATTCATGGAAATAACATGGAAAATATGCCATGTTTTAGATTTCTGTCACCTGGTGGAAAACAAACAAACTTTTAACATGAAAATGACATGAAAGTTCTATTATAACTAGTAGATGGCAGCAGAGGACCTCTCATTAGTTCATCTGACAGTTCTTTTCACGTGTTTTGGCTTCACGTGTTTTCATGTTTTAAAGGGGACTGAGGCGATTTCGAATAAGTGTACATATGACTATTTAAGTGTACATATTACTATTTTTGTGTTTCTTTTATTCCTTGTAAAGCACTTTGGTCAACTTCGGTTGTGTCTTAAACGTGATAAATAAATGATCTATTGATTGATTGATTGATTGATTGATTGATTGATTGATTGATAACGGAGTAAATAGCAAAATGGGCCTTTACGCCCCTGGATGGATGACTTCTGGCCATAGTGCTTTTGATTAAATTGCACCTTAAGGTAACAGTGTTAATTAATTAGTAGTCTTAGGCTACGTTTACACGTGGCCGGTTATTTTCATAAATGGACATTTCACCCTCTCCGTTTTCAGAAAAGTGTTCGTTTACACAAACCCGTGTATATGCCGTCAAGAGCATGCCAAACCTGTAGGTGGCAGTGTAACGAGAAGCTCAAGCCCATGTTAGCCAATCAGAATCCCGAAAATATAGGTCGCACCTTTGACGCAGTGCAAGTTCGGTCGCATATGTGACGTCGACTGCCTAAAACTCAGTTTTTCTCAGTTTACATGCAAACATGCAAACGTGCAAACAGAGTTTTCCAAAGTCTCCACTCTGGCCGGAGTTTTTAGAAAGAATTGTTTTCAGAGGCGATTTCTCCGTTTGTGTGTAAACGAGGGGCACAACTGAAGGGAAATGTCTCAGTTTTTCACAATAACCATGTACGTGTAAACGGGGCCTTAGTATCATTTAACAGCATTGACTTGATTTACCAACAGTTTGACTGTTTTTAGCAGTGACCCCAGAGGAAAACATGATTAATAAACATGAAATAAAAATGATTGCAATGACTTTCATCGCAGACTTTTCTTTTCTATTCCTTTAAGCAAAAGTCTCCATTTGATCTCCATGTAACCTCATATCTGTTTAGGAGAAACAATTGAGACATTAAAAAGATCTCATTTGTGATTCTCCCTTCCTACGGGTCTGCAATCTACATGATGCTTTCAGTGGTGTGTTTCTTTGTGTGGCAGCAACGTGGCGAGAAACGATAAAGAAGCTTGCCAAAAGCTTGGCTCTGAGTGGATGAGGATGACAAATGTTTAACCGCGAGAAGTGAATCGGGCAGCTTTACGTGTCTATTGACTGATCCGAAAGCCTCCTGCTCCCACACATCTGCTTGTCTTTGTTTAACCCGTGCTTTGTTATTTCAGAGCCCGAGCGCTCAGAGAGTCACATGATCACAGGCTCCTCTGAGCCCATCAAATATTTCAGAGGTGCAGCTGGATTTCTCCTCCAGATAAGAGCATTCTGTGGGAGTGAGGTGCTCGAGGACCTCTGCTCGACACAAGCTTCTCTGGGCTGGTTGAGACTTAATCAAGTAATCAGTTTGTTTCTGTTGTTCATATGTTTCGCCTTCAGTTCCTATGAATTTAGAACAAGACAATGGTGGACATACAGTAAGAATATAGACATAAAATACAGTTAATACAGTTAGCAGCTCAGATCATTTAGCTATTGGAAGAATTTGATGAGAAATGTTTGAATTCATATTGAAATCAGTGATTTCAGATATTGGTACAGATTTCCCACATAGAATTAACAGGAAATTTGTAAAAATGTCATTGTGAGGCTTGTAAACATCATGCAAATTTCTATAATTCTAATTATGGTCTCTATTTAATCTATCAGAAACTGCTCTTTATGAGTGCATATAAAAATATTTATTACAGTTTTTCTCGATTGTTTACACACATTTTCTGAAAGCATGCCTCATATTCTCAGAACTCTACACACAAATCCAAAAAAACACACACAATGGGCAAAACCCCTCAATTCTCCTGCAAAATTAAACTTTACATTCAAAACACTGTTATTTCTTCTCAAAATGGTATTTTGTTTTCAAATTACACACACAAACCATCATATGAATAGACATTTATAAGAACCAGTTGAACACTGATGTGCTCAATGTAAAACACTACGATGAATGGAAAACACTTCTTCTCCATTCATCATAATGACTTAGGCCTTTTTTTTTGTTCAGTGTTCACTTACTACAGACAGTACATACATAAGTGTGTTGTAAAATATTTGAGAATATTGTTTTTATACTCAGAACACACAAATACATGGTAACAAATACATTTAATTTTTCCCACAAAAACAATGTACATAGTGTACATCCCAACCAACACAAAGTTGTACATACAGTGGTCTACATACAAAACAACAGAAGAATTTACTGTATACAGTTACAGTAAAAAATTAAAATCCAATGTTGGCAAACATTGCACCATTGAAGAGCTGACCTGTTGCCCTTTTATGCTAAAGCTCTGATTGCTAATTGTAAAACTGTGTGACGGGTGTTTGCCCATGTGATGAGTCAGTGTGCATATTTGAATGGCAGTGTGTTCCTTGTGAAAACAAGAGATTTTCTGCATGAAAATTGTGCCAAAAGCAGAGAATTTTGTGTAGTGTTTTGAAAAAAGTGTGTTTTAGAAGTACAATTTGAGTGTAAAGCAGGAATTGTGCTTGTAGTTTAGCAGAATTGGTTCAGGGGGTTGGTGAATGAGTTACATGTTGTGGTCATTGTGTCTCAAGTACCAGAAAATGTCTGTAAACAATCGAGAAAAACTGTAAATCATATTACACACACACACACACACACACACACACACACACACACACACACACACACACACACACACACACACACACACACACACACACACATATATATATATATATATATATATATTTACTGTATATGTAATTCAAATTACATAAAATATTTAATGAATAAAAAATAAAAAAAATGTGTGATTGAATTAGTGAATAAATGATCTATACAACTATTTTATTATTATTATTATTATGCAAAGTAGAAATTCATTGGTCAGAACCCTTGAAAAATCTTCAATACAACAAAGAATTGCAAAGACCCAACAGTAAAAATGGCAAATTTGGAAACCTTGGATAAATTGGTATTGCTGGACTTTGCATGAAGGAAAAAGAAAGACCATGATCACAATGACAGGCCAAATAATCGAAAAGTCATAAGATGGTTTAACAATATTCTTATTTTATGACCAGCATGTGGTGATGTCAAAATCAAAGCACATTTTGAGACACTCTTCAAACTCATGTGTGAAATGACTCTTGGGTTCGTGGGATTCTGGAGAATAATTCTGAGTTGGAGTTCAGTCTTCATTTGCTGTCCATCTAATCTCATTGCCGTCTAGGAGAAACAATTGAGATGTGTAAGATCTCATTTGTGTTTTTCCTATGAGAAGTGTTGTTTCAGAGAGAGAAAAAACAACAACAACCTGAAGTAAGGGAGTATGAGTAAAAGAAAACCGAGACAAAATCAAATGTGGCGTTAAAGAAACCCAATGCCAGACATATCCAGAGGAAACAGATGGAGTAATAAAAGTGCAGCTTTGATTCACAAACCATCAGCGTTCCTTTCCAGCAGATTAGAAATGCGCTGTTATTGAAGACATGCATCACATGGTGTTCTCCACAGGATATTCCACAAGATGCAATCTAATATAAAAACACATTCAAAACACAAAAGATTAGAAACAGATATGTTAGCAGCATGTCACTAACTTGATTAGTTTTAATTCAAATTAAGTTGTGTTCACCTGTGCAAAACTCATGATGCTTAGCTGTCGTGGGTGGGTCTTCATTGGCATGGTATTTAGCATGTTGCTGGGCTGCTAGTCCAAGGTGGTTGCTTAGGCTATTTAGGTGGTTACTAGGGTGTTTCTATGCAGATGGTAAGGCCTTTGATAGGTGGTTGCAAGGATGCTTTGGGTGACTGTAAGGCGTTTTTGATTCCATGTTGACCGTGTGGTAACATTAGCGAAAATCTGCTAGCAAAAAAGTCCATTGTCTATCTTCAGATGTGTAATGATGTATGAAGCACAGCTCACACAGAAGTCACTTTCAAACTTTCTGTTGCTTCTCCGTGTGACTTGAAGCCGTGAGAAAACCTTTCGCCCTCACTTGAACTTCCTGATCGTGTGAAAACTTACTGAAATGACTGGATTTCACCCACAAAAAATTTACATGAAGAATTTGTGTTTTCGTGAGTTTTAAGGGATACAAGTTTTGACTACATTTAAATTTCATTGAAATCTCAAAAGGTGCATCACATTAGCGAATTTTGTTGATTATTTTTGCAGGCAAGAAAAGGTCCATTGACTATTGTCAATAGTTTAACACTAGCAATGTATAAGCTCACATAAGCCCCTTTCACACAGAGATTCCGGAAAATACACGGATAAAGTGACCCGGGATTTGACCCGGGTTCGTTTGATTTTGGTTCATTCACACTGCCAGTGATTTTACGGAATCAGAGAGTACGTTCACACACAACCCGTAAAAATCCCGTAAAGACACGTGACATCGATGTGACTTGTAATCTCAGCAGCTTCTTAAGTTTGTTAATGAGCTGCGATCTCTCTCTCTCGCTTGTGCATTTTTTTCTCTGATTCGATCATAAACTTGCGCATTACGAACCGTTTCACAGCTGGCTAACGATCCCGGCTTCAGCGTCATCACATACGACACAGCATTATTACGGCTTTTGTTCACACAGCGCGCGTTCCGGGACTGAACACGGCAATGTTACTAGGTCCCGACCCGGCATCGATCCCGGCATAAATCCCGGGTCGAGTTTGCGTTCACACAGAAGGCGCTCTGGCAATTTGCCGGCAATTTCCCGGGTTCAAAGCGCTGTGTGAAAGGGGCTATAGAAGTCCCCTTCAACGTCAACATGCCAAAATTTGCTAGGAAAATATTTCACACTCACACCAAATTCCCAATTGCGTGGATATTAAAACTGGATTTCGCCCGGGAAAATTTGATAACGGTAAATGTGACTGTACATTAAACATGAGCTCATGAGCAAAAGTGATGGCAAATAATAATGATCTCTTTTGAGAAACATTGTGGGTAGAAGGCACAAGTCACCACTGCATTCAAAAGACATATTTACCTTGTTTTGAGGAGGTAATTCAGTCATCTGTCCGATAATAAACTTCATCTCTCTGGTGCCGCAGCACATTGATGGACGTCTATACTGCCTTTATTAGGTTATTCGTATTGACCACACAATATTAGCTCTCTCTTTATTATGCATCTTCATTACCATTTTTCAATCAAGGTAATGCCGTAGAGATGGAAAAATAGACTAATAATGCTTAGTGACAGTGAATGAAATAATGACTGGCGGTAATTTGGTAATTTCGAGTCCGAAAACTGCTCTCACGTGCATCGAAATACTATGCACATTCAGAGGCAATTACACATTCCCTCATTTCACTGCATTACTGTTTGTGAAGTTGCACTCCAAACACATTTAGCAGCCAGTTATCCATCATGTCTGATTGTGTGATTTTTCAGTAATTAAACCCCCCGGGACACACACACAAGATATATTCTCTGGTTTATCTGCATTTGCTTTGGGAAATCTCATTATAACTTTCTCTTTGATAAATCAACACCGGTGTTTGTTAACAAAATGGAAATGCATGAAATGCTGGTGTTATATTCTCAACAATTCCTGTGGTCTGGATGACCGTCTCTGGCATCTGGAATTCACACACATAATGAGACTAGCTAGTCTTACTGAGAAACACTATGTTGTATTGTAGTATGTAGTGTATGTGACACAGTGTAAAACTAAAAGAGGGACCCCATATTTAATGAGCTTGAGCGTTTGGGTCTTTATCCCCACAGAACTACACAGCAGGGGACAGAGGAGGGTAGTTTGTCTTTGTCACATTAGGGAAAGACCAGGGAAAATAGTTAACTAGGCGCAGTCAGATCTCACAAATAATTAGGGGTGTTTACGAAGTCAACCATTAGTATTATTGTGTATACTTACTCTAAGGGTTAGTGATTTGAAAAAATAATTAAAGGAATAGTTCACCCCAAAATTAAAATGATCCAATAATGTACTCACCCTCAACCCATCCTAGGCGTATATGACTTTCTTCTTTCAGCCAAACACAATCAGAGTTATATTAATAATATCCTGGCTCTTCCCAGCTTTGTAATGGTATTGAATAGTGTCCGAGTTTTTGAAGCTACAAAAAGTGCATACATCCATCCATCATAAAAGAAATCCACACAACTCCAGTGAGTTAATAAATGCCTTTTTTTTTTATTTTTTTTTTATTTTAGAAAAACTTAATACAATATAATCACTGCTCCGGCAGTGGCCGTATGTGCTTTCACGAGAGAGTCGAGTTCTGGCAGAAGTGTGACCTCTGACCCAATGTATGACGTAGGACATATGATGTTGGCATAGTGTAAGGAAAGACACCTAAGACTTATATTACCTCTTAAAAATGGGCATAATAAGTTCCCTTTAATTAGAAACCATGTGCATGGACCAAAACGAATGGTCTTATCTGACGGTTCTTTTAATGACTGATCAGTCTGACGAATCCTTCACTGAACTGAATCTGAATATAGTCAAGGGTGGACCACGCAGTAGCCTACATTTTTGCAGTAGCCTTAAAATTTTGTCTCTCATTCTGTCCTCTGTATTTTCCTCCAAATATAAGTGGCAAATGTATTTAATAAATAAATTGAACAGTGTCATAACAGTTCTATGTCTGTGGGTGGCACTGTGTAGCTAAAGCCAAGCACACTGCCTTCAGTGTCAATCTCACACTTCCCTCCTGGGCTTGAAAAAGATGGATATCTGACAATAACGTGCTGTTTGCTCTGAAGCCTTGAAGAGAGGTTTTAGCTTCCTGGCTGTCGAGTGACTGGCTGCTGACCTTTTGAGTTTGTGTTTTCACACACCAGCGCTGTGCGAAACTGTACATCTATTGATTTCCTTTGTAGATGTTGAAACAGGGGCACGATTAATATTAATCAGTGCACTGAGAGTTAAGAGTGTTTAAAATCATGTCTGTGTGGTCTTGGTTGACGTTAATTCCAAAATAGTAATCTTTTCACTTAAGCCAAATTCTTACAATTAATGCACAGAACATACAGTTTATAATGTAATCAGTTAATATTTACAGTTGGATGTAGCCTATTTAGTTAGATTATAGACTTTTGATTTTTGATATATTGAACAAGAGACTTGTGCCAGTGAGTAAACAACATAGAAACCATCCAGAATGCCCTAGCAACTGCATAGCAACACCCTAGCAACGACCCGGCAGTAGGGTGTAGCAACATGTAGCAACGACCCGGCAACACCCTAAAGCATGTGGAGGTGTTTTGCCCTTAAAAATGTAAGAGATTAATTTTTAACATGGGACTTGATGAGGAGTAACAAAAGAATACTAGAAGAGGTCAAATATTACAGACCGCCCTGGGGACATTTGAACAACATTTCAATGCATTCTCTAATAATGAAGTATATGTTCAAAACACATCATTGCATTTGAGATGGAGTTGTTGAACAATTTCATTGGGAGATGTACAGTAAAACACAGCACTAATGCTGCCACCAATGTCAGAATTATAACTTTTTATTGTTCCAACTATTTATGCACTTGTGTAATGTAGTACAATCACTATGAATAAATGCAGGATTGAAAAATTAAGTCTGAAGGATTAAGAAGCTTGAACGATATACCAAAAGTCTCCATTTAATTTCCATTCATTCTCAACACAAAGAAGCACTTGAGATACTACTAAAGAGGTCTCACTTGTGATTTTTATTTCCCACGACATGATCTTCATTTCAAAATGCTTCTTTAGTCTATGGTGACTCCCATTATGATGCAAATAATGCTTATATATATAGACAAAATGGCCTGAGTCTGGCCTGGATCAATTGTGCCTCTGGACTCATGGCATTTATGGAAATTATGATCATAGATCAATACATCCTGCTTACTGCAACTCAATTGTAATTGATCTGTTGTTGGATACAGAGGGCAAGACAGACTTTCTCAGCCTGAGAAAATGAGCTTCTTTGTCTTTGCTGTGGTTTGGAAAGAACTGAAAAACACTTCAAACAGAGACAAAAGAAAAGGTTATTTCTGCCTAGAATTATTTCTGCTTTATGATAAAGAGATTATTTCATAATAGATCTGAATGAACCCGTCTAGGCTGCTTTTTATCTTGCTTTCCACTATTCTATGAGGCAGAGCAATCCTAAAAGGAAGTTATTTTGCCTTTCCTTTGAGTATAATGAGATTCACACACATACTTTGATTACTTGAATTCCCTTTAAGGCAAATCGGTTCACTCTGCTGCCCTTTTGGTAACTTCCCTGTCACACACGTCACACAAGTACAGCTCTCCCATCTAACAGGAAACGTTCTGGCAAGGTTCTCTCAAAGTTATGAACAATGTTCTTCCAGTAATGTTAATAGAATGTTTTAAATGTTACTGCTTGTTTCAGAATGTCCAGAGAACATTAAAAAGTGGCGTTTGTAAAATAGAACGATGAAATGGAATGTTCCCCTAACGTTTGCATAACAAAGAAAACAATTTTTTTTCAAAATATTAAAAAATCTGGAAATTTTGAATGGCCAGAGAACATTCAGAAATAACTCAATGGATACATTGGTGAAACGTCCACATATTTTTGTTAGCTGGGCTATCTTGAATATAAAAAACAGATATCTCTAAAGCTGTTTGTCAGGATTTCATGCCCTTCCTTATGCAACCCAGCACTCTCACACATACTCCGTACTAGGGCCAATTTAACCTGCATGTCCTTGGACTGTGTGGGGGGAAACTGAAGCACTCGGAGGAAACCCACACTGACATATGGAGAACATGCATGTGTCAGCATGCAAACTCCACACAGAAAGGCCTCCTGGATCAGCCCGTGGATATTCTTGCTGTGAGGTGAGGTGAGGTGAGGTGACAGTCCTACCCTCTGAGCCATCATGTACGGTGGCCCAGTAGTGCACAACACAATGAAATTAAAACACAAACATAAGTTCTCAACTCAATGAAATCGATCAGGAAAAGTCACAAAGCAGGACTTGAAATCTGGTCTCCCGAAACACAGCAGCGCTATATGACAGGGTACTACCCGCGAGGCCATTGGGGCCAACTTGCTAGAATAAGTCTTGTAAATATTAGAACCAAATGTTATAAGAAACATAGGGGGAACAGAATCCAACAGCATACAATCAGCTGTCAGAATCCGTTCCCCCACCCATATGATGAGAGATGTTGATGTAGTGGCTTAAAAGTTGCTGACTCTTTTCTGTGAGTGGATGGAGCTTAACCAACATCAGTTTGATAAATATTAGAACCTAATTGTGTAAGAAATATAGAGGGAAGGGAAATCGACGGCAAACAATCAGCTGTCAGAATCCGTTCCCCCATCCAAATGATGACAGATGTTGATGTAGTGGCTTAAAAGTTGCTGATTCTTTTCTGTGCATTGATTAAGTTAAACCAGCATCAGTTTAAATGTTTATTTGTTGCCGTATTTGCCTTTTATAATGATCGGACAGTACGTTAACAGGAAAAGAAGTGGGAGAGAGAGATAGGAGGGGAGGGGGATCAGGTAAAAATATAAAATCGGGACTCAAACTCGGTTTTCCCGAAACACAATAGCATTATATGACAACTGCCTACACCCAATTTTGTAAATATTAGAACCTCGTTTTGGTAAGAAACATAGGGGGAACAGAATCCGACGGCAAGCAAACAGCTGTCAGAATCCGTTCCCCCATCCAAATGATGAGAGATGTTGATGTAGTGGCTTAAAAGTTGCTGACTCTTTTCTGTGAGTGGATGAAGCTAAACCAGCACCAGTTTAAATGTTTATATTTGGGCGTTTTTGCCTTTTCTCATGATAGGACAATACATTGACAGGAAACAAAGTGGGAGAAAGAGGTGGGACGGGATGAGGAAAATGTCACAAACCAGGACTCGATCTCAGGTCTCCTGAAACACAATAGCATTATATGACAGTGTACTACCCACAAGGCCATTGGGGCCAACTGCCTACACCCAATTTTGTAAATAGTAGAGCCTCGTTTGGTAAGAAACATAGGGGGAACAGAATCCGATGGCAAGCAATCAGCTGTCAGAATCCGTTCCTCCACCCCTATGATGAGAGATGTGGATGTAGTGGCTTAAAAGTTGCTGATTCTTTTCTGTGTGTGGATGGAGCTTAACCAGCATCAGTTTAAATGTTTTACATTTGGCGTTTTTGCCTTTTATCATGATAGCACAGTACGTTGACAGGAAACAAAATGGAAGAGTGAGGGGGGACAAGATCAGGAAAAAGTCCAAAAACAGGACTTGAACTCAGGTCTCCTGAAGCACCACAGCAACATGTAACTGTGTACTACCCACAAGGCCATTGGGGCCAACTCCTTTCACACAGTTTTGTAAATATTAGAACCTCGTTTTGTAAGAAACATAGGGGGAATGGAAATCGACGGCAAACAATCAGCTGTCAGAATCCGTTCCCCCACCCCTGTGATGAGAGATGTTGATGTAGTGGCTTCAAAGTTGCTGATTCTTTTCTGTGTATGGATGGAGCTTAACTAACATCAGTTTAAATGTTTATTTTTTGGCGTTTTTGCCTTTTATCATGATAGGACTGTACGTTGACAGGAAATGAAGTGGTAGAGAGAGGAGGGACGGGATCAGGAAAATGTCACAAGCTGGGACTCAAACTCGGGTCTCGCAAAGCATAACAGCATTAAATGACAGTGTGCTGCCCACAAGGCCATTGGGTCCAACTCCATCCACCCACTTTTGTAAATATTAGAACCTAATTGTGTAAGAAACATAGGGGGAACGGAAATCGACGGTAAACAATCAGCTGTCGGAATCTGTTTCCCCACCCCTATGATGACAGATGTTGATGTAGTGACTTACAAGTTGCTGATTCTTTCCTGTGTGTGGATGGAGCTAAACCAGCATCAGTTTAAATTTTTATTTTTGGCGTATTTGCGTTTTATCATGATAGCACAGTACGTTGACAGGAAACAAAGTGGGAGAGAGGACAGGATCAGGAAAAAGTCACAAACCCAGACTTGATCTCAGGTCTCCCAAAGGACAACAGCAACATTTAACAGTGTACTACCCACAAGGCCATTGGGGCCAACTCCCTTCACCCAATTTTGTAAATATTAGAACCTCGTTTTGTAAGAAACATAGGGGGAACAGAAGCCGACGGCGAACAATCAGCTGTCAGAATCCGTTCCCCCATCCAAATGATGAGAGATGTTGATGTAGTGGCTTAAAAGATGCTGATTCTACTCTGTGTGTGAAAGCTTAACTAGCATTAGTTTAAAGATTCATTTTTTGGTGTTCACAATAGGTGATTATGTAGACTAAGTACGTAAGTAAGGAAGTATATAAGTAAGGAAGTAAGCAAGTAAGTAAACAACAAAAAAAAAAAACTTAAAATAAAATATAAAATTAACAAAATGTTTCCTTTGCAAGTTTTTGCACACAGATTTAAGTAAATTTCACATTTGGAATTAAGTAAATTCTACTTAACTAAGTTAAGTAAAAGTAACAAAGAAAAATAAGTAACTTTAACTTGGCCAATTAAAGTTTGTTGAGTAGTTTCTACTCAGTTAAAGTTTACTTTGCAATACTCTTGTTTCAAGTACATTTTACTCAAATAATATAGCTCTGAATTAAGCCACGCTTTTAAAGTGTGTGTTTAGAACATCTAAGTAAATAATACAGTAGATATTGTGTAGACAACATATCTATATAATCTGGTACCCATCCGAGCACAGAGACCTCAATACAGAATAACAGTAACATTCGATGGATCCTTTTTGAACATGAATTTGTCATTTTAGCATTTAGCATCTACAATTCGCCTATGTTTTTGGATTATGGGGGAATCTGGAGCAATATTCCCAATATTCTAATTTCTACAATGTAAAAAGAGTACATTATCATAATAAAACAATAGCATTTGTTGTAATGCCTATATATTGATTTAAAAAACAACAACTTTGTAATAATGAATTAAGCAGTAAAAATATGCAATGATCTAATCTAATCAATCTGAGTATCCACATTGAAAAATAACGGCAGGACGCAAAAGCTCGGGCTTCATTTTCTTTATGCAGAATATAATTGCTGTGCTATTGTATCAATTGTTCTCAGAGCGTACCCTCATACCTGAACAAATTTGTTTTCCTCTGAATAATGAAGCTCAAAACACTTGCAATATGCATCATAATCGGAAACTGTGGGACTAATCGAAATACAACAATTGAAAAGTAAACATGTTAGAAGCAGCTCTCAGCTCCTTTTATCCAGAGTCAGTTTAACAACATCAACCAAAGCATCCTCTGCTCTTTCCTTTCATAATGACTCGTTCAGAACTCTCTCATTCATTGAACCTTTTCTTCCTCTCTTTCCTCCTCATCTCTCTTTGAGACTCCTTTTCTTCCTTTCTCTATAGAAGTCAACCACAATCTTCCATAGCGTTCCTTTGAATGCTCGGCACGTTTAAGGGTCATCTTAGCCAGCACTTCAAAAGACGGAGGCTAGAGTTCGTGCCATGCTAGGGGCTCCTAGATCAGGGATGTGATCCGACTGTTGAAACAAAAAGAAAGAACATGTCAGTCTCATAATCTCTGTCAATACAAATTCTCTTTTGATGAGTCTGAAAGCAGAGGAATTTGTGGGGGCTGAAAAGTTTTGATGGTTTAAGTAGCTTAGCATCATGAATATAAAGTCTTTCAAATTCTTCGAAAGTCTGTCTGTTCTGTTGATATTTACAATCACAAATTTATACAACGCACTGCAGCATATATGATAATTTAGGTATGCTCCTGCAACGTCACAAACTATATTCAGAAATCTAGATATTTCCAGGTTTCTACTTTAAATTACATATTTATAATATCTAGAAATATTAAGATACTTAAAGGGATAGTTCACCCAAAAATGAAAGTCATCTATTCACCCTCAAGTTGTTCCAAACATGTATGAATTTCTTTCTTCTGCAGAACACAAAAGATGATATTTTGAAGAATATGGGTAACCAAACAGTTGATGGACACCATTGACTTCCTTATATAAAAAAATTTATATGGAAGTCAATTCATTTTTGGGTGAACCATTCCTTTAATATCTATGCTACAATAAATGGTGTAGAAACAAATTTAACTCAGAAATTGGCAGTAAACAGAAATGACAAGTAACACATTGAATTAAATGTGCAATTTTAAAGATTGAAATAGCAATCTTTTTCTTTTTACAATGGAATAGAAAGACTGTGCTGGTGGACCAGTTTTTTTTCCGCTTGTTTTTGTTCTCTTCCTCTGGTCACCCTTGACTTTGAGGTCAGAGAGAAAATGACTACAGACCATGAAGACTATGAAGGCTTCTCACAGAGAGAGTGCGTCAGGGTTCATAGACAGCCCTAAGCAACAAAGAAACATATAGCAGAGAAATATGATTGATCTGAATTTAAAACACTTCAATCGCACAAAGTCTCTCATTATCTCATTTTGTTCTCTGCTAACACCTGAGCAATAGTGAGTGACATTATGGAGCGATAGTAGTTTTAGTCATCTACTCTTTGAATACCCTTACGAAAAAGAAGTATACTTCAAGTTCATTTTATGAAGTATACTTAAGTAATGTTCAAGTATATTTTTAAGTATACTTTATGTAGTAAGTATACAAATATCAATGTGTACTTGTAGTAAACTTGTAAGTGTACTATTTTCAATACTGCTTGGGACTAAATTGGCCCACTTTTAGTTTATAAATGTATATGTTTAAGTGTAATATAAGTGTAAGAGTAGTAAACTTTAAGTTCACAACTAGGTTTCTCATTTGTAATGCATCTGTACTACAAGTAAACGTATACTAGTAGTTTACTATTTTTAATACAAGTAGTATTTTTGTTTTGTTTATGAAAGTACACACTGAAGTGTACTCTCAGTAAACTACTAGTTTATACTACAAGTATACTTGTAAGTTTTCTTTAAGTGAACATAACCTTATAGTTTACTACTTATATAAAAGATTGAGAACTTATATAAAAGATTGAGTACAAGTACAGGCCAAATATACTTGGACTTTTCACTCAAGTTTAAGTATATTTCTGAAAAGTAGCCTACATAAAGTATATTTTTGACAAGTATATAAAATGTAGACTGAAAGTATACTTTCTTATTTTTAGTTTAAAAGAGGTATACTAATAGAACACTTGGATAAACTTTTTTGTAAGGGTACCCTGACAGACTTTACAACAAAGCCTCTTAGAACAAGTTCTACAACCAAAATAACCCTCTAAACAGTTCTAAAAGCCATTTAAAGAGAAATTAAGCATTAGTATAATTATATAGGTGTGGTAAATGAATACATTTAGCTACTATGACGGTGTTAAGGATCCAGCTGGCTCCAAAAAGCTGAGGAATGTATTAGCGTAGCGTCGTCAGTGGTCGTGGTGAGCATGTGCTGCACTCTCCAACAGGGTTTTTCACCGTGATAAATGAACAGTGCCATTCAGTCATATTAAACCAGCGAGTTTTCACGCCAGCCAGCTGTTCCCTCGGCTCAACAATCCCGTTCAATTTAAGTTCATCACAACCTCACCAAGCCAATTCCTGTTATTAGCGTTATTACCTGCACCCTGTTTGCTTTTGTTCGAAATGTACCTCATGAATGCCCAAATCGCTGTTAGACATTTGCTGCAATTAGTGGGGAAATTAGGACTGTCGTGCTCACTCCGGAATTGCCATAGTTTTTCATCACAGGATTTGTTCCCTCTTTGCTAAGTGTTAGCATGCATGTCATAATGAACTTTAATTAAGCAGCTCACCAAATGTAGAGTAAATTGCAGTGCGAGCGAGAGACGCCAGCGAGGTGGGGAAAGATTTGTGACAATCCGCTAATTTGATCCATTAGGCACAGGTGTAAGTCTGCGCTAATGCTAGCGCTTCTGTCTTAGCACCTTACAAAGTGTGAAGATTTTAGGTTGTAGCTTCTATTTTTTTCATTTTTAACAGGGCAGGTAAAAAATGTTAAATAAATCGTTTTCATGTAACCTGTAGGGAAATATATATATAAAAAGACCCTTTAGTAATTGAATGTTTAAGCTAAAAATGACAATTCTTTCATTATTTATTCATCGTCACGTCATTTCAAACCTGTATGCTGTTATTTCTTTTCTGAAATATAACAGGAGCATTGCACAGATTTTTAATATGGATCGTTTCATACAACATCAAACTAGTGCAGTTCATCTATCAAACTCAATTTCTCTCATAAAGTTTCCTTACAAGGTCTAGTTTTGCTCTTTATTTGGATTTTCAGAACTGCATCATGAAAACCTATTTTTCTTAGCGTTTTCAACTGGTTACACTGGTGCCAATGGACTTTTGTTTCCAGTGAAGATCAAGGATGATATATTTGGCTATTAAAGTAATGAAGCTCATGGTGCTGTAATTGCTTTTGCAGTCTGGCGTCAAGAATATGAGGCGCCGGACTGGACAAAAGAGAAGCGAACTGCGCGAGCGAGCGACAATGCTCGAGAGAGACCGAAAGTGCGCGAGAGAGACCGAGTGTGTCTGCGCGCGCGAGCGAAAGTGCGCGAGAGAGACCGAGTGTGTCTGCGCGCGCGAGCGAAAGTGCGCGAGAGAGACCGAGTAGTGTCTGCGCGCGAGAGAGACCGAGTGTGTCCGAGCATTAGTTTAGTAGGCTAATTGGTACAAAGTAATATATAATTATTATATAAGATGCATGGACGTTAGATTAATGGACAGCAATAATCAGTAGGCTGCCTACTACACACGTCTTGCTTTGAACTATTTAATAAATATAAATTATTCGAGCAAAAACTTTCATATACGATTGAATTCAGGCAGTAATAGTAAGATTTCATAACCTATATAGTTAATGAACACTGTACCACAACCAGGTTTTACGTTTCTTAAGCGTCAAATAACAATGACTGGATGTTATTCACCGAGATCGAGATCAGTACCACGAGAGCTGTGGAGAGGATAATGGCATCTAGATGGTATATCTGCAAAGACTCCCTTTGATAAGAATGCAGCAAAACATCTAATTGGTCTGATATGTAGCTACAGGAAATAAAGTGTTTTTTTCTTTCTTTTTCTGAGATGTTATCATCTTTAACAAAATGTTTGACATTATTTGACAAGCATACACACATGCACACAAAATACACCAGTGTACATAAACACTATGATTATGATCAGTTAAGTTTGAATTGTATTTTTTAATAAAATATTCGTTAAACTTTCTATTTAGCGTAATGAAATACATTTGCTTTATCAGACTTAAGATAGCAGTGTCAATTTACTGTTAAAAATAAAATGATTTCAGCCGAAATTACCTGTGTTGTTCTATTTTTTTATATTGGCCCATTTTACCTGAAACTTAGTGCCTTTGCTCACGTACTGTATCACCTGTTGATATTCTAACTCATAATTTACTTTTTCGTGCTTAAATACATATGTTTAAGAGACCAATGCTAATTTATAATAATATCATTATGTCATGCAGGGCTTATTTGATATTATTTAAATAATAATAGGTCATATTAATTGCAATAATAATAATTATAACAGAAGATACTATCTCTAGTCTTTCCTAATATTAATTATAAATACAATGCATATAAAAAATAATTACAATATAAAATAATATTTTTTTTTCGAGCAAAATAGTAATGTTTCTCTGAGTCACTTAGAGTAGGCTAAAGAATGACAAATTCAGTGCTGCAAATTGTAGAAAAAATATTCCCTTGTAGTAGGCTACTTGGGACAGACAAAAAAGTTTTTCCATCTTCTATCTGATTCAAATCACAGTCTGCATAGTCTCTGTTCTCTTTCTTGGTATCCATGAGTTTATGTCGTCCGTTCTCCATTTCCAAGTCTTTATCCAAGTCATGGTCACTGAATCGATATTTTGAAAGAAGTTGTCTCTTTTAATTGTGTAATTTATCAGTAATTTGCCAGTTTTGTGGTTCTATTTAGGGACGGGTTACACTGGGGTTTGGTTTATTGAATAATAATATGAATTGAAGACAACAGTCTGTTAAGAGAGAAAGAAAGTATAAGCTACATCCTGCTAATTCAGTGGTAATAATTTAATTCTTGTTTTTATTTTATATTATATTACACTCGGTCTCTCTCGCGCGCAGACACACTCGGTCTCTCTCGCGCGCAGACACTACTCGGTCTCTCTCGCGCACTTTCGCTCGCGCGCGCAGACACACTCGGTCTCTCTCGCGCACTTTCGCTCGCGCGCGCAGACACACTCGGTCTCTCTCGCGCGCAGACACTACTCGGTCTCTCTCGCGCACTTTCGCTCGCGCGCGCAGACACACTCGGTCTCTCTCGCGCACTTTCGCTCGCGCGCGCAGACACACTCGGTCTCTCTCGCGCACTTTCGCTCGCGCGCGCAGACACACTCGGTCTCTCTCGCGCACTTTCGCTCGCGCGCGCAGACACACTCGGTCTCTCTCGCGCACTTTCGGGCTCTCTCGAGCATTGTCGCTCGCTCGCGCAGTTCGCTTCTCTTTTGTCCAGTCCGGCGCCTCATACAAGAAAGTAGGTCTACAGATAACCCAAAATGTACCCCTGCACCTTACCAATCACCTCTTGACTTTCATCAGTCATGAACAGAGAGGGCTTTGTGTTGGCCATCTTTAGACATGGTTGAAGCTGTTTTCATTGCTTAAAGGCTGCTTTGTTCATGAGTAAGTGATTAAAGGAACAGCGCACTGTCACGGCTGCCCACACAAGTTCCTCTCAGAGCCCACAATGGACCTTTAAAAACAAAACACAGTCAAAAGAAAACCTCATAAATAACCTAATAAAACTAAGATAAAGCAAATCAGCATATTAGAATGATTTCTGAAGGATCACATGACACTGAAGACTGGAGTAATGATGCTGAAAATTCAGCTTTGACATTACAGAAAAAAATTGAAATTTTAATAATGAAAATAAATATATATAAAAAATAGAAATTGTATTAATATTTCAAAAATATTACTGTTTTTACTGTGTTTTTGATTACATAAATGCAGCTTTGGTGAACAAAAGTTTTTATTTTTTTTATCTTACTGACCCCAAACTTTTGAACGCTAGAGTATATCCATTTTATGAGGTTATATATTTTAATACAAATTATATTGCAATACAAATTACATTTACCTTATACATTTCATGCTATTTAATATTACTGATAGAATATACATTACAATAAAAATGACATTCATCAAATACATTCTCCTCCATTTAAATCTAATCAAATTCACTGAAATATTAGAAGTATAGAAATAGTGATCAGTAGTTTATACACACACACACACACACACACACACACACACACACACACACACACACACACACACACACACACACACACACACACACACACACACACACACACACACACACACACACAAATACAAATATAAACTCTTGTATTTCATTCAAGTACCAACTTTGTACTATGTTTCTCTTACAAGTAAAAAAAAGAAAAGAAAAAAAGTTAGATAAAAAAGGGAGTTCAATAGGGAACCAACAGATCTTCTTTATATCCCATTTCTGCTTACACCGCTGAATCTAAGCTGTTCTCATTCCAGACATGGTGGGTTCAAGGCAAACAGATCCGGGAACCCCGTCTGCTGTTTGGTTATGAGGTGGAAATTGATTTAGGATTGTTAAAACATCGCTTGGTACCCACCGAAGACCAGATTAGGCAATGAAAACAGATGACACAATCCCGTCTGTAAGCACAAGCCTGTCATATCCTGACAAACCCTGGCCTGCCATAACTGTGCGTAATGAGCATATTCCTCAAAAACAATATGTCTTCTGCTCAGGCAAAGTGAACGGTATCTGTAGGGGTCTGTGATGGATTGAATGGAGGATACTGGGCAGATGTGGAGGAGAGGCTGATGAAGATTATTGAATAAGAGCCAATGTCCGCAAAGATCTTCAGAGGAAAGGTATAACCTCTGAAAATGCAATCAGGTTTGTTTGTTTGTGCTCAAACGTTCTACTCGCACACTAGATGCAAATACACCATAGAGTGCAAAGCAAGTCATGTGCATGCATACTAATGCACGGAATGTGGAGCGCAACCATGCATGAAGAATTTACATGATAAACAAGCATACATCTTGTACTCTAGTACCTCGTAATTTGGTTTCACTGACCTGGGAAGTTTAAAACAGGCCTTGTATTTCATCTCTCACGAGTCTAAATTATCTCTCTTGGTGGTTATATAGATAAGGAGAGCAGAACTGCATCATGGGGGAAGTCATGTCCAGTGAAAATCTCCTCGGCATGAGATAAAATTTAGGAAGCTGTTTTTCTATAAACAGACACACAGTGTATTAAACTGATCTGTTCCCTTTGCTTCACCAGGTTCACAGAGAATAAACCACAAAGTTCCTCCCAAAAAAGGAAGAACTAATGAACGACAGTGCAAAAGGTATTTGATAAATGATCCAAACTACAATACACTTATGTTTGAATTAGCAAACTAGCATACTATACTTAATGTTTTTGCACAATATATAGTATGCATGGAATGCATGTGTACACTGTAATAAATGATTTTTCAAAGTCGTAAATAAGTACGTTTTACCACTTTTTTTTTTTTTTTTGTGAAATGTACTAGTAATTTCTGAGTTAAAATTGTTTCAAACTAAATCCTACACTGTAAATGAAACAAAGATAACTGGAGTATGTTTTACAAGAGAATAATATTTTAGTCTTTCTATACTTTGTGAAATTCACTAGCAATTTCTGTGTGAAAATTACATTTACATTTTAAAAGTAATGTAAAAAAATTATATGATCAATAGGTTATGGCAATATATTTTAACATTGCTTTAACATTAGTAACTTTTTTTAATAAGTTATACAAGATTAACAAAAAAATTCTGTCAGTTTAATGTGATTTAAGTTGAAATGAACTTAAAACTTTAAGGTAGCATTTTTTTTTTTTTTTTTTACAGTTGTACACCAATATTTTTCTACAAAGTAGTATATACTGTACTTTTACATAGCAATATTTTGCATATGAAGCATTTATAAGTTTGATTCATATTACTGAACTGGTTCACTCAGGTTCATTTGACTGAATCATTTATTGAATGATTCAATGATCCATTTGAGTGCCTGGTAAGACGTTTGCATCTTTTTTGTAACAATAAATATTATAATTCTCTGTTTTTATGACAACATTTGTATAAAATAATATCAGGTAATTTCACTATTTGATAGAACTTTAAAGAGCTAAGACACAAATAGTTTTATACAAAATTGGATTAAAAATGCCAAATAACAATTTTTACTTCAAAGAACTGTATATGCCTCTTTTTCCATCAGCAGTATATAATAATCTCTCTTACTTGCAGGCAAACCATGTATATAAAGAACTGAAAACATAAAATAATCATTCGTTTGAACAAGCTATTTTGCGTGCAGGCCTCTATATCCCTCCTCAGCACATTATTTCGCAATAAGGAAAAGATAAACAGCTTTTCTTCAACAAAACCCGTGCCTCGTTCTTTCTCTTGCCCTCTCCATGAACTCATTGAGTGAGCTATGAAATGATGCTCACTGTCATAATTCTTTACTACTTGCCAGTGCAATCGAAATAAGCATTTAATCAAGCCCAATCAATTAAAACACTATAGACGAGGTTATAAGCGTGAAATGAATACTTTGCCGCCACACAAAATGAGAGTGGTAAAATTATATTACGCTCCCGCAACAGTGCCATGAAAACAACATTAGCTTCCTTGTTGTTTTGATCTGTTGCTGCTCATTTCTTTTTTCTTTGTTAGATATTTATAAAAAAATAAGATACTGAGCAAATAATGCTTCCTTTTGACTTTATTATTCAGTGAAGTTTTTTAAACACTGTGAAAATGAATTCCTCCCTCACACAACTGGTCATGACGACACTCAAACACTGTGAGATTTGACATCAGTCTCTTATTTCACTTTAGTGGAATTTTAGCCTCAACAGGACTTATTTCAGTTTTGTTTTTCAGGAACTTCTTGTTTCACTTTTGACTAATTATTCAAATAGTTCCATTTAAGTAACTTGATTATTTCCTCACTGTTGAATTATTGACTTGTTGAATCTCCTTTGCTTCAGTTCAACTTCCAGATGCATGATGGGACGTTTGATTCAGAACGTGCTGGAACAGAGCCAGCCGGAGTTAGGAAAGCATTCCCACATTATGACGCCATCATGAGCTTTGGTTGATGTTGTCGATATGGAATGCAGTGTCTACTTACAATATGTTTCAGACATGTTGTCCAAGACGTACCATTTCTGACTCCCTGAACATCATTTAGTTTTAGTTAGTTTAGCCAAAGTACATTTAAATTAAAATGTATAATTTACTCACATACTAACATTTTGAAATGCATTACAATTAAAGTACTTTAATGACACTTTTTTTTGTCATACAAATACAGTAATGCTGTTTTGGACCCTATTGACTTTCATTATATGAAAAAAAAAATGACATGAATGTGATGACGAAATCTTCATGTACTTTTTTACTAATTCCTTAAAGGGATACTCCACTTTTTTTGGAAATAGGCTCAACTCCCCCAGAGTTAAACAGTTGAGTCTTACCGTTTTCGAATCCATTCAGCCGAACTCCGGGTCTGGCGGTACCACTTTTAGCATAGCTTAGCATAGATCATTGAATCGGACAGGACCATTAGCATCTCTCTCAAAAAAATGACCAAAGAGTTTAGATATTTTTCCTATTTAAAACTTGACTCTTCTGTAGTTACATCGTGTACTAAGACCGACGGAAAATGTAAAGTTGTGATTTTCTAGGCTTATATGGCTAGGAACTATACTCTCATTCCTGCGTAATAATCAAGAAACTTTGCTGCCGTACCATGAGTCCAGCAGGCGTAATGATATGACGCAGCGCCTGAAAATAGTCCCCAGCTCGGTAACTTCCAACGTGATCGGGACTAAGTTTGTCAAACCTATTAGACCTATTTTCAGGCGCTGCGTCATATCATTACGCCTTCTGCACTTGATTATTACGCAGGAATGAGAGTATAGTTCCTCGCCATATCAGCCTAGAAAATCACAACTTTACATTTTCCGTCGGTCTTAGTACACGATGTAACTACAGAAGAGTCAAGTTTTAAATAGGAAAAATATCGAAACTCTTTGGTCATTTTTTTGAGAGAGATGCTAATGGTCCTGTCCGATTCAATGATCTATGCTAAGCTATGCTAAGCTATGCTAGATCGGCTGAATGGATTCGAAAACGGTAAGACTCAACTGTTTAACTCTGGGGGAGTTGTAAAATGAGCCTATCTCCCAAAAAAGTGGAATATCCCTTTAAATTTACCATAAAACGTGACAATTCTTATTTTTTAATCAAATACAGCAGTATTTATTATACTGCTGTATACCATCATTATTATAATTTGTTTTACTGTATGTGCCCTCATAATCTTTAATCAAAATAACTTCCCCTTCCTAGTGTTGTAGTCAAGACCACCTAAACCGAGACCAGGTCAAGACCAAGACCAGGCCAGCGCTCCTCAAATTCACCTAAAAGATCCACATTTACTGCCAGAGAAATGTCTTATATTTAATACAATAATAAATATAAGAAACCATGCTGTTACCAATAAAATAAAATCACTTACAACAAAACTCATTCAGAGATGGCAGAGAAGCTGCAACTGAACTCGTACAATTACAACTGCATAAATAATTTTTCATTTGAGATTAATGTTTTAAATAATACATATATTATGTTTGTGTAGAATCAATGTCACGTTTCAAATTTTGAAAACAGCTCTCCTGCTCTTGTGATATTGCCTATCATATCATAAAAATCAGTTATTGATTGCATTTGAAGCAGGAGTTTTACATTCAGTCACATTAATGATGTTGACATATAAATCAGACAATGTACCGGCAATAAAATCAAGAGTCCTTTTAGTCTGAGACTGAGACGGGGCCGAGCATAAATGTGTTCGAGACTGAGACAAGAGTCAAGACCAAGACTTTTAAAAGAAAAAAACATACAACACTAGCAATATCTCTTCTCTTCTCTGATGACATGTTTACTGGCGTGAGGGCGGGACAACCTGTCACTCACATGAGTTCGACCAATAGCAAACCACAACCATCCAATCAATTCCCAATGGACACAATTAAGTCCTGCTCTTTACAAGCCGTTTCACTCGGACATCCATGACAACAGGGACGAAAAGACTATCACAACTTCCATTTCATGTCGACTTTAAGTTCACAAAGAGACCAAACAACTGACATTTTTAACTGAAAGGCGAGACTTCCTTCCCACAGCTGCCATTTTGAATGTTTTGAATTTCTCCCTTTCTTTTTTTAAAATTTTTTTTTAACAAGATATCCGTCTCCTGCTTTAACACTATCTCGGATAAAGCCCACATTTGCCTTGTAACTATTTTATTTAGCTCTAAAGGCAACTGACGCAATAGAACTCAATTTTCCATTTTCCAAAAAATGTTTCCATTTTTTTCATCTTCATGCCATGCTGGATAATTGTACATGGCCAACCTGGTGAAATGTTGACAGACTGAGCAACCCTGAGAGGATTCACTTCTGTTCCCAATGTTCCTCATTTGGAGAAAGCTGCTCGTTTCGATGGAGTCCCAGAGCCTAAGAATGGCTTCAGACTGACATTTTGACAATCTTTTTTTGGTTTCACAAGTTTTTTTGGGATTTTGGTTTTCTCAAATAGTAATGCCATAGTGGAGATTTATTCACAGTAAGATAAGCTATAGACAGTTGGCGGACCCTCATAATCTCTTCACAGTTATAATTTTTTTTCACACAAATACAGTACTGTGCAAAAGTCTTAGGCATGTTAATATCCCCCACCCCCCGTCCCTTCCCAAAAATGGTTTTAAGTCAGTTATTTATATATTTTGCTGTAGTGTGTCAGTAGGAAATATCAGTTTACATTTCCAAACATTCTTTTTGCCATTAATTGTAATAATCCAGTGAGATTTGTGTATGCACAAGGAGTCTGACAACAGCCGGTATGATCTGATCTCACCATCATCGAGTCCGTCTGTGATTACATGAAGAAACAGAAGAAACTGAGACAGACTAAATCCAGAAGAACTGCGGGAACGTCTCCGAGATGCTTGAAGAAACCTTCCTGCAAAGCTTCCTGAAAAACTATGCGCAAGTGTACCTGGACAAAAGCCGTTTTATACACAAAGGGTTGTTACACCATATATTGATTTGAATTAGTTAATAGAAGTTAAATCATAAATAAATTCAATTTGTGATTTTATTTTTAAAAGCATTCTCACTTTACAGCATTTTAACACGAGTGCCAGTACTTTTCACAGTAGCCTACTGTAGCTTTGCAGGAAGGTTTCTTCAAGCATCTCGGAGACGTTCCCGCAGTTCTTCTGGATTTAGTCTGTCTCAGTTTCTTCTGTTTCTTCATGTAATCACAGACGGACTCGATGATGGTGAGATCAGATCATACCGGCTGTTGTCAGACTCCTTGTGCATACACA
Organism: Leuciscus leuciscus; assembly: GCF_965113295.1. Lineage (NCBI taxonomy): Eukaryota > Metazoa > Chordata > Actinopteri > Cypriniformes > Leuciscidae > Leuciscus > Leuciscus leuciscus. Next base: position 6,367,399 of record NC_138727.1, on the reverse strand, counting down.
AATCTCACTGGATTATTACAATTAATGGCAAAAAGAATGTTTGGAAATGTAAACTGATATTTCCTACTGACACTACAGCAAAATATATAAATAACTGACTTAAAACCATTTTTTTGGGGGGGGGACGGGGGGTGGGGGATATTAACATGCCTAAGACTTTTGCACAGTACTGTATATAAACACAAACATATAGGTTATTAGTTTGCTAATATGTGTTTAGTTAATTTAGAAATATGTATGAACCAGTCTGTAACATGCACACTTTTTCACTGCACAATAATCTAATCTATTTGTAGTTAATTTCAGGCCTCTACTTAATCACCTAGCAGGCATGAAAACAACATGGAATACATAAATGCATATAAATGATATGACACAAATGAAAGCATTTGACTGGCTTGCAAAGTTAATTGGCTGTGAAAGGCTTGTTTATGTTAGAACTTATAGTTGATTTATGTTAGCGCTTCCCGCTGATTGTAGCCATCATGTTAACTAGTAGCTTGATACCCTTGAGATTTATCTAATGCTCTCATGCTTAAACAATTCTGAGCATTTGAGGCATGCTGTTTTATAGTTATAATGGTTACCGGATAGCTCCACCAGCTCCATTAACTCCTCTGTGCTGGCTAAGCAGTATTTTTGATGTCTGACACATCGGTCATACTCTCTTTGAATGTGTGCCTCATAAACCTTATGTGCTGTGAGACCATCTATACCCTTCCTAAACAAATGAGTGTTCCAAAAAAATTTAGCGCTTTGTTTTCCCCATTATACCCATTATATTTTATGGTGAGCAAAGGGATTGTAAACCATAACTTTCTCCAAATGGCTGAGGTAATGCTAGCATTAAATCGGTTGTTGAATTGTGTATTAAAAATTGGATATCAGAAAGAGACAAGTCTGGATTTTGGCTGGCACAGACACTCCTCCAGATGGCAGAGTTTGGCATCTCCTGTAATAATGATGGGACGACCCCGGACTAAAGGAGCAGCGCCAGCTTACTATCAAGTGTTGTCTTATTGGTGTTTATACTGCATTTCAATGCTAATAAGAACTGTTAAGGTTTAAGAGTTCAAAGTTTGTATATATATACTTTTATACCAAATTTAAACAGTACGTCTTCTGGGGAAGTATCAGGGGAGCAATAAAGAATATGTGCATAATTCATCTAAACTAAGAACATGAATGCTATTTAGAATTCATTCAAACTGTGGGAATAATAAAGCTGTACACTTCACTATCTTCATGTATATGGCTGATGAGAAGGGTGTAGAAGAAGGTTGGAGAGGTCGATAGTGTAATTGGGTCAATGAAACACTAGGGACACACAATAGTCCTTTGATAATAGCCCATTGTCATTGGAATATGTAGTTGCAAAGTAAGGCCTGGGGACTGTGCACTAATATTTCAAACAGGAAGTCAGGAAGTCTTCTTTAATTTAGATGCACTTTGTACTGTAATTTAAACCCACAGGCTAGTCATCAATCTTTTTACTTCATGCAGTGAATATTTCTCAGGGTATCTTTCCTTTTAATAATCAATTTCTGCACAAGTACTACCTTAAAGTCTCTGCTGCAAAATAGCTATTTCCACTGCTGTTTCCTAGGGGAAAAAAAGATTATTCATTTATAAATTATTTATTGCCTATGTTCAATAAATATCTATCTATCTATCTATCTATCTATCTATCTATCTATCTATCTATCTATCTATCTATCTATCTATCTATCTATCTATCTATCTACAGTATCTATCAAAGACAGATAATCCCCTCCAAAAGCTCAAGAATGTAACATATTTCATATCTAATTTTGATTTTTTTTCTTCTATTTTGATTATGCAAATATGGCATTATGAGAGTTTATTCTACTGTCAAGTGAGGAGAAACTCACTCTCTATTTCTATTTTCTCTTCGAATATGTGAGATTCCCTATAACTTTAGTACTTATTCATTCTGTGTCAAGTGAGTCATCCCTCAGTGTAAGTACATCTTCCTCTCTCCGCAAGAGTATTCTAAGGGAACTGAGAGTTTAAAGCTGGCTGTCAATCACGATAGTTATGCACTATCTGCCGCTTCCGGTTTCACTCTGGACTACAGCGCGCGCGAACTCGGGAAAAACACATCAGGACTTTTCTCTGTCTTTCAGGATTGTGTCATTCTCTTCAGAGTGTGGTTTGGGAATGTGGTTGCTGGACGATTATTCCGTTCATGGACTTAATATTGCTTTACTGAAGACTTTATTGGTACATTAAAGAGAAGGAGGAACATCACCTGTTACAGTTGACCAATGACACCTGTTGACTCTTCGGCGCTGGGTTTAAGAGAAACTGTGCTATAAACAAACTACGAGGATATCTGAACGTTTGATGAGCAAGATAAGATGAAAGTCACGGTCAATTTCGGGGAAACGAGGGTTGTCGTCCCGTGTAAAGACAGTTGGATGGTACGGGATTTGATCGATCAAGCCACTCAAAGATACAAGAAGATTGTTGAACAGGTAACGTGTTGTTTTTAAGTTTGAAATCGTAACGCAACCCGATAAATATTAATTTATGAGTCCGACTATTCACTATGGATTGTTTAAATATCCTTACTTTGGCATATTTAATCGGAATTATTTTAAAAACTACACCTGTTGGCGAATCCTACTATGGCGAAGGCCTGGTTCATGAATATTAAAGCCTTCACCATACGGCTGTTCACCGGGTGTGCCCTCAAGCTCATATCACGTGATCTTGAGCTGTCAACACTGCTCTTTTTCAGATTTCTGGTTATTGTTTTAAATATTCATTATCTTTAGACATTCCTGCAGTCTGATACTGTAAAGCTTTGTTCTTCGCCTCAAATATGTAAATATGATCTTTAGGTCTACACAGTAGGCTATATGTCTGGGAAATTGACTTAGATTGTTAGTGTTCTGTTACCAGTGACTTTCTCTTCACTTTTGTTTGGATTTATTACCAGATTTAAAACTCTCTCTCACACACTTTTTTTTATTTAGCCAATATAAATACATGCATACATATTACACACAGTACTGGTCAAAAGTTTGAAAACATTACTATTTTTATTATTTTTTAAAAAGTCTCTTTGCTCATCAAGCCTGCCTTTTTTTTTTTATCAAAATACAGAAAGAAACAGCAATATCATGAAATATTGCAATTTAAAATAATGTTATTCTATTTCAATATACTTTCAAATATAAATTATTTTTGTGATGCAAAGCTGAATTTTCAGCATCATTACTCCAGTCTTTCAGAAATCATCTGTATGTATGTGTGTGTGTGTGTGTGTGTGTGTGTGTGTGTGTGTGCATGCGTGCATTATTTACAATTACTTTGGAGTTTGTTATTTGGAGTATTTGACAGCTTGGTGATTGTTCAGATTGATAATTTATGTGAAAGTGTCATGCATTTATTGTGTTCAAATGTTAGAAGTGCACTTCTAATGGGTCAATTATTGCAATACTCCGATCTTCGAATTGTTAATATCATCATTAACTTATACATAAATAAATATGTCCCAACTATATTCCACTTAAAGGGTTTCTTTGATATCAATACATGCTTATATATATCAGTCCTCACTGAGCAACATCACACTTTAATAGTGCAATGCTTGGTCACTGTTAACTATGCTAGTCCTTTTGTATAGTGCATACAGCTTCTGCAGTAAATGCCAGTTGGAATAAAGCAGGACTTATGTGATGAATACAGCCGTGTCATTAATCGCTCCCTATCTCCAAATGCAGGTGGCAGGCTGTGTTTGATTAGTTTGGCCTGGGCTCTCGGGCTGAGATGGCTGGCTTTATGGGAGGTTTTAGTATGGGGTTTTAGACTGATGGACGTTATCGGCTGAGATTGGCTCAGTCGGATGGGATGGGCCGGTGCCAGGCGTGCTGGGGTAGACGTGGGCGCTTTATCCATTCTGTCAACCCACCTCTCGGGTCTCATGCGTCACTGAAGTATTGAGCCCTTCATCTATGATAGCGGTCCGTGATGCACTTCACCTTGCTTAGACATTGTGCATATTCACGTACAACAAGCAGTTAGTGTTGATGTTAGTTGTAATTTTGAAATGCAAATGTGTCTATGGGTGGATGGATGTTTAATTCACATTTACTTTGAGAGATGAGCTGTTATTAGTTTAAATGGCCGATTTACAATCAACAATGAAAACACATTATGCATTATTAATGAAGACCAGGGTCCTGTTTTGCAAATGTGACAGGATGATTATTCAAATGAGCTTCAGGTTATGATTTTTTGACTGCCCATTTAGATCTACTGCAGTTTTATTGAGGATACACTACATTTGCTGCATTTATGCATTGCAATCAACGATGTACATCTCTGTTGTGTGCACTGATGCAATGGAAACTCTAAATGTTCAAGTTTTAAGTGGTCTGGCTGAAATATGCATGTTTTAAATTCAAATTACAACCTAAGATGTCTACTTTAAAGGGGTGGTTGATTATGATTTCACTTTTCTAACATTAGTTAGTGTGTAATGTTGCTGTTTGAGCATAAACAACATCTGCAAAGTTACAATGCTCAAAGTTCAAAGCGAAAGGAGATATTTTCTTTTAAAGAATTTGCTATTTGGCTGGTAGGGACTATTTATTTTTTTATTTAAATTTTTTTTTAGTGAGAATTTTTTTTATTTTTTTATTTTTTTTTTTATTGAGATAAATGACTCAAAAACATATGATTCCAGCAATTCAGCATACATCAACAATGTTTCACAAGACAAATATCACACCGGCTGGTAGGGACTACACGACATTCCTCCAGGGTTAGTGACATCACCAACCCTAAAATTTACATAAACCCCGCCCCCGGGAACGTGATTTATAGATTATCAAGACAGAATATGCAAATCAATGACTAGAAGATAACTACACATAAGCTACATAAATTCACCAACTAACCATTCAGAAACGTCCTGTTGCTTCTACATGTCACTTCTTCTTGAGTCTCTCCATCATTGTCTGACTCCGGTTTGAACATAAAAGGCTAAAAGTGTTTGAAATTTTCAGTGCATGTGTGAGGTAAAAGGACACGAGCTCTTGAAGCTCCGCCCTCTGTGCCGGGAGCAGCAGCTCATTTGCATTTAAAGGAACAGACATAAAACAGTGCGTTTTTGCTCACCCTCTAAGTAAGTAAGTTAAGTAAGTAAAGTAAGTAAGTTAAGTAAGTAAAGTAAGTAAGTAAGTAAAGTAAGTAAAGTAAGTAAAGTAAGTAAGTTAAGTAAGTTAAGTAAGTAAAGTAAGTAAAGTAAGTAAAGTAAGTAAGTAAAGTAAGTAAAGTAAGTAAAGTAAGTAAGTTAAGTAAGTTAAGTAAGTAAGTAAAGTAAGTAAAGTAAGTAAGTAAAGTAAGTAAAGTAAGTAAGTAAAGTAAGTAAAGTAAGTAAAGTAAGTAAAGTAAGTTAAGTAAGTAAAGTAAGTTAAGTAAGTAAAGTAAGTAAAGTAAGTAAGTTAAGTAAGTTAGTAAAGTAAGTAAAGTAAGTAAAGTAAGTAAAGTAAGTAAAGTAAGTTAAGTAAGTAAGTTAAGTAAGTTAGTAAAGTAAGTAAAGTAAGTAAAGTAAGTTAAGTAAGTAAGTTAAGTAAGTTAAGTAAGTAAGTAAAGTAAGTACTTTACTTACTTACTTTACTTACTTAACTTACTTAACTTACTTACTTAACTAGTAAGTAAGTTAAGTAAGTTAAGTAAGTAAGTAAAGTAAGTAAAGTAAGTAAAGTAAGTAAAGTAAGTTAAGTAAGTTAAGTTAAGTAAGTAAAGTAAGTTAAGTAAGTAAAGTAAGTAAGTAAAGTAAGTAAAGTAAGTTAAGTAAGTTAAGTTAAGTAAGTAAAGTAAGTTAAGTAAGTAAAGTAAGTAAAGTAAGTTAAGTAAGTAAAGTAAGTAAAGTAAGTAAAGTAAGTTAAGTAAGTAAAGTAAGTTTAATTTATAAAGCACATTTACACACAGCGCAAAACTGACCAAAGTGCTGTACAATGAATAACTAAAAAGACAAGTAAACATGCTTTATTAAAATGTCATTACATTTTATAAAAGGTTATAAAGACAACATTTTGTTTTCTTTAGGAAAACTGACGTACTGCACTGGTGAATCGTTTTATATTAAGACCAAGAACGTATGTTAAGAAAATGAAATAAAAAGTACATTTTTGTTTCATCATGTTGATGTTGGACAGAGCTGTTGGAAAAAACTGAAAAAACTCTCCAACACTATTTGACAGAGACAAGATATTTTAAGGAGAGTCTTTAAGTATTCACTTGTCTGTACATAAATGTGTTAAATTGCTGCCTGTTGGAAAACATATCAACATTATCATCATTAAGTTGCTGAGCTATGCTTCTGAAAATATAGTTAGTAGTCTGTCTACCCCCAAAATCAATCCTATAAGAATACTGAATTAAAAGTGTCCGTCCCACTCAGTAATGTTTGCGTGTCCAGCAAGATCTGACTGACTGGTTGAGATTAACTCACATCTGAGGAAAACTGCTTTATTATCCTGCCATAGCCGGGCCGGTGCTAACCTCTGAGGGTTGTTGGAGAGCTGACTTGGCAGGCAGCGCTGCTGAGATCACTACACACGGCACACTTCCAAAAGCACAAAGCCATCGGTGTCAGCCGCCATCCCTACAACAAATTGCCTTGGATTTAAATGTCACAATGGGTATGCAATATCGAGTCCAATAGGACCGTTCCTATATGCTGAATACTGACCCTATTTACTTTCTGAAGGGGTCATACTTTCTGAAATGACATGATATTATTATTTTTATTTTACGATGTTCCTTGAGGTTCACTTGTAATGTTAAAGGGTTTTTTTGCACAAAAAGCAAATGTATATGCAGAAAAACTATTTTCATCCTTCATTCTGACCCTCTGATTGATAGGGAAGCTAAAGATTAATCAACGATCGATTAAAGGTGAACTAAGTAACTTTTTTACCTTAACCGAACAGCTTCGGAGTCATTGGAATAGTTAAATGACATTTTTCGGGTTGAATGGTGGTCGTCTCGCACCCACAACCCCCCCCCCCCCCACGCGCCTGTGAGCCGAAAAAACCACCCTTGCAACTTTGAGCCGCCGGCCGCAGCGTCAGGAAGTATCGCGTGATATCAGGTCTCACGATGTAACGAAATTGCTTTACGGCAAAAAAAATCTGCTAAAATTCTGTCATTATTGCGCTCCCTCACGCTGTTCGAACCCGAATGAAGAAGACGTTTTAAAGAATGTCCCATCTGCTTTGATGTCGTTGATCTACTAGCCTCTGGTATCTGAGAGTCGCCAACGAGTTCTTCGACAGTGTTGTCAAATATCTATTCCGAAGCTGTAGGGGGAGCTCTAGAGAGAAACTGTGAGCAAAAAGCGAGAATACAGCGAAGAAACTGCATAGCCCCAGAGAATGTCTAATAGGAAGAGAATTGGCACTCTCTGGTTACTTCCGGTTTCTGGACTGGCTGCAGTAACACGTCTCTGTCCATGCGGGGGCGCTCACAGGCGAGTGCACTATGGCGCTAAACCAAAATCCACTTTTCTCAGGATATAATTTTTTGTCTAGTAATTTGAATGTTGTATTCGAAAGGAGATGCAAAGAAATTACACATTGCTGGGTGTTAGATTTTTTAGAGTCACTTATTTGCTTTAAAAAGTCTTTTATGTCAATGACGTCATACACATCGTACGACCAGAGATACTGCTTTACGGCAATCCTTCAGTCACTTTGGTGCGCTCTGCACTTTCTTTTCTCTCGAGGCATCGACAACACAGCTGACACAGGTAAATACACGTGCTAGAAGAGTTTTTGTTTTGTTTGTTTTCTGGTCCCGCTTCGGATGCCACGATGCCATCAAGCGGCATCTCTGGTCGTAATCAGTCCTTCACTGACCAATCAGCGTTCATTAGCAGAATGCTAGCGTGTTATGGGCAACAACAACTCAACCTGTAAGAAATCGAAAGGACATAAGTACTCGTTCATTCAATTTTCGACCTATAACCCATGTTGAACTTGCAAAACCTACAATAAAATCTTTACAATAAATCTCTACAATAAGATTTCTCAACAGCAATCGGGTGAAAGAGACAAATTTAGCCGTCTAGCCCCATAGACTCCCATTCAGTCTGCACTCGCCCGCGATCACCTCCAGTGGAATTCTACTGGAACTGCAACCAAGATCGATACAATGGGGCTAATAGGAAGTGCCAAGGCTCTCCGTAGACGGGCTCTAATAGCCCTGCTTTAATTGTCGATAATAATTTAATTGATGAAACTGCATGCGGGCGGCTCATGTGCAAAACACGTGCTGCAAACGTGAGCGAATTGAGCGCGCCACATTTATGTACTCTAAATGTTTTAATATCTTCAAGCTATATGCAAACAAACTATATATATATATATATATATATATATATATATATCCAAACAAGTGATTTTACTGAACAAAAACTTCTTACTTGTGTACTTTACACTTTCCCAGTCATTTTCCCTCAACAAAATAAATATCTTAATTAGAAAAGTGTATTTCTTAGTTTCTGCATGTGCTTACGGGTGACATTATTTCAAATCACGGAACAGTGATCATGGTGATCACGTGATCATGGTGTCATGGTGTCACGTATCTTTGGCACAGTTTGCAGTGCAGGGTGCAATATTAATATTAATAATATAATATTACTATATTAATAACATGTTTTGTCTCTTAGAAACGTACTTTTGACAGTAGTAGTAGCAGCTTGAGTTAGGATGCAGATGTATTTATGTTCATTAACAAAAACTGTAAAAATTGTAACAACCTATTTTTTGTTTGGTAAAATTTTTATATTCTGACTGTTTGAGATTTATTAAAATGAACCATAAGCATACATTTAGCAAGCAAGCATCATGATAACATGATAAGATAAGAATAATGATTTAGATCGTGATAACCACACATAAAGGCTAACACCTCACTACCATGGTAAAATGTATGGCTTCTATTGTATTTATATGAAAAACAGTAGTTCATAACTTTTCATAAGATTGGTCTAATTTGATGCTGAAAAGTAAGACTGATTGCCCCTATAACAGCTTGTTAGTCATACTGGTTCTTACAACACAGTCTTAATTTAATGGCTTTGTTTAAGCAACTGGCTTCAGATTATAAAGTTAAAATGGGTTGCAAATTTTAAGGCAGTTATTAGCCATAATTGATCAATGACTTCAAGATCGAAGCAAATGTAAAATACCACTGTTATTGTGCATTCCATGACTGCGAAATGAAAGTCTTTTGGGTTGCTTTATCAATAAGCTGCATGATTTGAGGTATTGTATCACAAAGTACGTGTTGTGGATGAATTACATGCTGACATTTCATACTTTGCATTAGGGGTTTGTTCAGATAGATTATTAACCCTCAGTATAATGCATGTAGAAATGACTTCTCAGTTTTCATAGATGGAGACGCCGATTACTGTGTGTTTGACATTTGAGACCAAACAACTTCCTGCTGTTTAATCACAGGTAAACGGATCTTGTATTTTCTGGATTTCTCACAGTGTTTTATGGGGGATTTGTGGGAGAAAAAACAAAAAGACAATAAGTCACTGGATAATTCACAATTTAGTTTGTTTAAATTAGAGATGGTGATTCTCCCACGATTCTGAATAGAAGGCAACTAAACAAAATAACATGTAATTTATTAGATGTTCTGACAAAATGCTAAACATATTTAATTTAATTGACTATTATTATTATTATTATTATTATTATTATTTCTAAATCGGTTTAAGATGAATGATTCAATGACTCACTCAAAGTCTTCGTTTCATTTTTTTTCTTTTTTTTCTCGAGCCACTTGAATAAATTACAACCATAAAGATGTAATCGATTGCACTTTATTTGAAGTGTCAAGTTATTTTCAAAAGGTCATTTTGCATGTGCCGAATTATAAACTTTTATTGCAGTAGTTCTGCGATAATTCAAATTATTGTAACACAGGAACAACGGTATGATAGTTTCATAACTATACATGATAACTGCATTCTCTGGATCCGCAAATTTGTATGTTCACTGTGATCATACTTGTCAAAGTTTTAATAGACATAGCTGAATTTAGGAATAAGATCGTGTGGGTGTTTAAATCGAGATCACAAACTTTTAACGATTAATCGTGCAGATCCACGAAATAGTCATAGTTTTCTGTACTCCGTATTTATTTGTTTCGTCTTAACATTTCAAGTTTTTGCTGTGGGAGGCTTTAAATGTCTAAAACGGTTTCTTCCAGTGTTTTCGGGAGCTTGTGTGTGTGTGTGTGTGTGTGTGTGTGTGTGTAAAAGGCACCAGGTGTGTTGTTCATCCAAAGCAAATGTTTCTCAGATGGTTTCATGAAAACAGTCCCTGCAGACATATCTGCCTAAACAGCGGGAACACTTTTCCACACCAGCAGGGTGGACGCAAAACTGCCGCTTCCTGTTGAGACTGAAGCAGAGAAAGCGCCTTCACAAAAAATATCAGTGTGTTAATCTGGGTTGAATTGAGAGAGTCACTGTTTCATTCTGGATGGGGGGGGGAACTGCCTTTTTTCAGTAGTTTGATGGTATCAGCTTCCGTTTTAACATGTTTTCGGAGGGTTGAAACTGCGTTTTTGAACAAATATGGAGGTTTGGATGGGTTTTGGATAGATTGAGCAGTGGTTCTCTTTTGAACTTCAGAATATGTGCTTGTTAGTCTGGCTATCAACAGACCAAACTGTATTTTCTACTGCACAAGAGGCGTGATCAACGGGCATAGTTCAAATGACTCTGTACGCAATTGGATAGTCCTTCAACCAATCAGACCAACGATCCACGAAAACTCCAGGCAGGAAACGTGTCAACAAACGTGTTGGTTTGTAGCATTGATCAGTGAAAAAAACATGAAAGTGAGTGGTATTTACACAAACTCGAGCGATTTGTTTGCTAAACTAAAGAAGCCATTGAGCACCGTCGGGAGCTTAAAAGGAATTGGATTGACGGTCGTGCGAGTGCCAATAGCGCGCCAGGTGGATAAGCCAGGTTATGATTGGTCCACCGCAGATTTGTAACGTTATGTCCATGTATTTACGTAAAAAAATGATATGCATGTACAATTTCCCGGGAATATCAAGATTTTCAATTTCCCGGGAATATCAAGCTAGCAAGGGACAAGCCCTGTTTCCATCTGGTGTTAAGATGCGTTTTTGGTGATGCGGTCACAAGTGATCAGCCAAGAAACATTACTGTTTACACCTGGAAAACAATCTTTCTTCCTCCCCATTGAACTGTGACTTGCTTAACAATGTTGAACAACCTCTTTACGTTTTCAATTTACCCAAGAAGACCTGACAAACTACTTAACAAACCTGTCTGAGATTGATACCAGTTATCTAAAAAGATACAAGAAATAAAACACACTTTCTGTGAAAAAATGTAATCTGAATGTTTATTGTACTAAAATCCTACTGAGTGCGGAAACATGTATTCTTAAATATTAGTTTTTATGTAAACTTTTTTTTATTTTTTTTATTTTCTTTGTTTATTCCCAGGTTTAAATAAAGAGAAAATAAATCATATTTTCAGAATAGCCTCAACGTTTTCTTTAAATATCCTATTGGATCCCGTACATATACTATTTCCACTGGCCAAATCTAAAAAAAATATTACATTTATATTTTGTCAGAAAATAAATATTTATATTTTTCATTAAACAATGAGTTTTTATGATTCAAAGACATATTGTACACATAATTTATTAGACATTTTATTAGGTTTTTCATTTGCATTAATGTAACTTCATGGAAGCTATGAATGTGTACACTTTTGGTGCACAAATATACTAGTTAATAAGACTATCACAGATCATTCACAGTTTTGACCAAACTTTTTCTAGGTTTCTATTCAATATTGCACATGTTGAAGTTCACAATGATAGAACATTTAATGCAGTTTTCACAAAGACCTTCATTGAAATAGACTTTCAGTGTATCGAACTGCAACAGTTTAGTTGTCTGCTGTTTAACATTCAGCGTGATTGCATGATTTTAGCATTTATTGTCACGTGTGTCAACAGTTTAATTGAGGTTTCTGCTGAAAAAAAGGCGTTGACCTGGATCTGTGATGTCATCGTGCATTACTAGTCAAACACGTTCTTTTAGACCATTGTAGTATTTTTTTTCTTCCCCAACCCAAGTAGGAAAGTCGTTCAGCGAGTTTGTTTGGTAATGAGCTGATGGTATTCAAACTATGAAAACGTACCCATCTGACTTATCTTATCTGGTTACATGTGTACACATGATAGTTTGCATTCCCACTGTACATTTTTTTCAAGTTCTCATTCGACATGTAACCTGTCTTGTCAAGGTCAATAAAGGACATTCATTGCAGCCATTTGATATGTTTTGTGAAGTATTACTACAGTTTAAAAAAAATTGTTTCTATATATTATAAAATTAAATGTTTTTGTTGTGATGTCAAAGCTGAATTTTCATCATCCATTACTCTAGTCTTCAGTGTCACATGATCCTTCAGAAATCTTTCGAATATGCTGATTTTCTGCTCAAGAAACATGTATTATTATCAATGTTAAAAACAGTCTTTTGTGCAAGCATGATCATTTATTTCTGGATTCTTCGAATAGAAAGTTTGAATGAACGGCATTCATTTAAAATAGAAATCTTTTGTAACATTATACATATCTTTACTGTCACTTTTAATCAATTTACTGCATCCTTGCTGAATAAACGTATTAATTTCATTCTTTATGAAAAATTTTACTGACCCCAAACTTTTGAACAGTAGTGTATTTTTCTTCATTTTTTTGTAAATAGTTTAAGTTGTCACAGTGTGATTAATAGTAGTGATTCTTGCTGTGTTCCTGGCCTTAAAGCAGTACGGCACTAAAGGCCATGCTGAATAAAAGAAAAATGCCTTTTAGCTGTCAATATATTCATACAACCCGGTCACACATAGGGCCCTATTTTAACGATCTGAAACGCAAGTATCAAGCGCGAAACGCAAGTAACTTTGTGGGCGGGTCTCGCCCGACGCAAATCTAAAATGGGTTGGTCTGAAGTAGCTACATTACTCATAGGTGTGGTTTGGGCGTAACGTGAAATAAACCAATCAGAGCGACATCTCACATTCCCTTTAAGAGCAGGCGCGCTTGTTCCATGGCGGTTTGCTATTATAACGGCGGATTTGCCAGGCGCACGCCAGGAGCGGTTCACAGCCGAGGAGACCGACGTTCTCGTCAGGGCCGTAAAGTGACATTGTATGGGGATGGAGAAACCCACCCAAATTAGCTTCGGTTAAACAGGCGTATAAAAATGTGGGTAAATGTGTAAGCTATATTATGCCTATTTTTTCACATCTTCATGGACACAACGATGATTTTCCTCATGTGTTAATATTTTTCCTTGTAATAATGTATGGTTTTCTAAAAATGAGAACTGCTGTGTCTGTGTTTAGATGAGAGAAGCAAAGTGCATGCACAATGCACACGCTACATTGATTATGGCCAAGAATGCGCCCTTAAAATAGCATGCCACTGACTTTAGACTAGGTTTTTCCTGGTCAGTGGCGGAATTGTTTTCTAAACCTGCAAAATAGCACCAGGGAACGTTTGCGCCGGAACACGCCTCCTCTTTGCGCTTAACCGCCCCCGGGAGCGCAAGTTCATTCCCTAATTTACCGACGTGCGTCTGTGGAGGGAAAAGTCCTCTGTGCGCGGGTGCAAAATAGGAATGATACATGCGTCGGTGTACAAAGTCAATTGCGCTGGGTGCATATGATACGCATGGGTAGGTTTAGGGTAGGTTTAGTAGTGGTGTGGGGTACGTGTGTATTATACATTTGATTATGATTAGTGGTGTGGGGTGCGTGTGTATTACACGCAATAAAGTGCGTATCAAATACACGCAAAAACTGCGTATCATTTGCACGTAAAAACTCGTTTTCGCGTATAAAATTGCACGATAAACCCAATGCGTGCTATAGAGACGCATTTTCATGAGATCAGGCTGATTCATAACATTGCATAGCCATATAGTTAATTCCTTAATGCTCTGTGGATCGTAAATGTCAGTCTGTGCTGTAATGTTGTGAATGTGCTGTAAAATTAAACCTTTCAGCAACAGGAAACACACCTTTTATTGTCATCACTTCCTTAGTTTCCATCCATTCATCCACATGGAAACACAGATGGACATAAAAGCTGCTATTGTTTCCTAATCATGACTAAAGGGCTTTCTGGCTAAACAAATGCGAGTTCTTTCAGCTAGCATGTCAAACGAGGGCATATTTTGCATGTGTTATCTTTTTTTTTGTGATGGAGATGTTCTCAAACGTCAATCAAAAAACAATTATTCTGTGGCTTATCCAATCAGATTTCCACGTCAGAACTATCCTAAATCATTTAATAATTATAAGTATAACATGACTTTTCAATCTGCTAATGTGTTTGTATATCCTTTGATTACAGAAATAGTTTTTAATAGTCCAAAACTTCCAAATTCATCTGATTAGCCTCTGGTATTGTTGTTGAACGGGGGACTTCACTGATGGACCTATTGTTTTCAACAGGATGGGGAATTCCTGGTACGGACGCACCATGTGGAGTACGAGGACGGGGGGATCCTGGACCCAGATGACATGCTAACAGACCTGGTGGAGGACAAAGACAAGGTAAGTCTACCGTGGTACCTATACACACAAACACTAGAGCTGGACTGAAGAGTTTTTACTTGCTATGAACATTATCTAGCATGTTTGTCAGGAAAATGTGCGGTAAACACGTTCAAATGTAGTTACGTTTGTCTGGAAGTGGCAAATCACTTTGCTTGTCTGTAGCAGTGGCTTGTGATGGACCCCTGAATTGAGGTTTAGTTCACTGAATTCAACTTTGTTAGACATGTTTAGACAGCTTCCAAGTTCAATCTTTAGTATTTCTAGCAGTTGTTTGGATATTTCTAATAATAATCTCCTTCTTTTCTCCGCATTAGTCGGTGTCGTGATGGTCACAGGCATAGGATGTGGCCAAAAGTGAGTGGGTTGTTTAGTCTGTAATTAGTTTGTCTATTTTTTTTACCAGTTTGACACATTCATGCAGGTTTGTGGACCAGCTATTAGCATTATTGGTGGGCGTTATTGCATTGACAGGGTAATCACCCAATCACAGCAACATGGAGGCTGTACCTTCTTTCGCGAAAAATAAGAGGTTTCCTCCTCCTGAGAGTGTAATCGACTTTATAGATCTCAAAGCTGCAGTTAACTACTGTATTCTCCTTGCAGTCAAGCAGTGGGAACTAGCACAGCAAGTTACTTCATTGTGCTAAACCGACGTTTAGCTCAGACTTGTTTAGCCGGCCCTCCCTGCCTTGAGCGGATTGGTGCACACGCCAATGACATCATCACTATGTCAGTTTAGAACCAGTTTGGCAACATTTACTTATTTTCTGTCCGTCTTTTTGTATAACAAACTGTGAAACAATATAAACGCTCAGCCCTGTCTGAATAATTTCAGCTTGTTGAATAACTACATCTGCCCAGCATAATATGAATGTTAATATTCACACCATTTGTGTGATAAATGTCCATTTTGCATAGCATAATCTCATAAATTGTAATAAATTCAGATGATAAGCGTGATAATAAGTCGCATAAATGGAACAAATGATAAAACCTTAGTCAGTTGGAGCTGAATAATTACTAATAAAATATTCATATGATATTCAGAGCAGCTTATAATGATTAAGTCACTTTCTTTCATTTGAATTTGGATCAGTTTATTAGGAATGTAATTGTTCTGGGGGAAGAAGTTAGTGGCAGAATGTTATTGGGGACATTGGAAAATTATATGATATTTCACTCTGAGCAGCTTTCTAATTTATTTGTTTTATTCATATAAACCCTGTGCTTTTGTTGTATTAAGTATAAAATAACAGCAGATGTTGACACGAGGACACATGAAAATTGAGCACACGTGCATATTATAGGTTGTATAGTCATTCATAATTTATGAAATTACATTAATGTTACTGTTGCCAGGGAGTTGCAATGCAGTTTCTAAGGTGTTGAGTATTGTGTGTGTGTGTGTGTGTGTGTGTGTGTATTTTAAGCATTTTGCTATGCACTTGTTAGGATGTTCTTGGTAGTTGCTAAGTGGTTGCTTTTGTAGTCTCTAGATGTCTCATGTAAACTAGTGGGACTTGTTTACCCATTTTATTGTCCACCTGGTGAAAATAAGTTGGATCACATACAGTAAGTAATAAACCAACTCTCCTTTTATGAGATGTCATTCATGTCTGTAGCACAGATGGTGCTGGCCGAACTGTGTGCTGAGTTTTAATACTTACGGCCAGATTTACTAAACAGGGCATTAGCATGAGAGCGCAATTCCAAAAAAGTTCTGCGCTTGATCTAGGGGTGGGCGGTATGACCAAAATTCTGTTTCACGGTATGACTAATTTTATTTCACGGTAACAATATATTTCACGATATAGTTATTTATATCTGTAGTTATTCTCGAAAAATCGACAAAAAGGGCTTTGTATAATAAATAAACCCAAATACTTTAGAAATGAAAAGTACTTCACTTTGTTTGAATTTATTTTCTTTTTCTTTTATTTGGTAAATTATTTATTTGGTAAACTATTTTTAATAGCTAAATATAGTAAACCAAACACTCAACTTTCAGATAAACTGCCCCCAACTGATTGATATTAAATACAACTCATAGGTGCAATTCGACTTTAAATAAAGTGTTGCTGAATAATTTTTCAATCTCATGTTATTGCTTTACTTCATCAATCAGTTTATAATATCTGAATATTTTATATTGAACTATTCTATTCATAATAACTTAGTTACTTCCTTTTAATTTGGTAGGATATTAGTAGATACTAGTTATGTTTAAATGTTTTCCCGGTACATTTTTGCCATGTCTGCTTTTAAAGGGCTTGTTTTGTTCTTTTTGTGATATCTGGCAACCTAAAGTTTTAATCAAGAGCGGTTCAGAAGTGTCAAGTTCATCAAGCTCATAAGTGACTAGGAGAACAGCAGTATGAAAACCGAACAGCAGCTACTGTTAGTGTTGACAAAGTAGTGTAAATTATACACAGCTTGTAACTGCGCCATTATTTTACATAGCTCGGTGAACACCGACACAGTGCGTGTGAGTTAACCACGCCCACTTATTTACATGTCGCGGTATACACGGAATGAAAAAATCTGTTATGGTAGACATTTTCTACCGCGGTAACAATATATACCGTCATACCGCCCAGCCCTAGCTTGATCTACTGACAAATTAAAAAAAACATATCCGGATACAGCCAGATCATTTCCATAATGAACAACATAATCTACCAAGAGCAGCGCAAATTAGCATCTGGTTTAAGACATGCTTTTTTCGGGCGGTAAATAATGGCGCAAACACAAGTAAATTGACTAGTGCAGACCTTAGTAAATCACCTTGTATGATTAATTTTGCATGGTTTGCATTGACGCAAGCTGTTAGTAAATCTGTAAATGCTTTAGTGTTATGGGTTTGTTCAAATTACTAACCCTAAGTTTGAGCAACAGCGAAAGTGATGCTTGCATTAGTGTTTTTGCTTCATCCTGTTTTCGTATAAAGAGCATTTTGATGCCTAAAATGGTTGTCTAAGCTGGAACAGAGCTGTTTTGGCTCCAATAAAGCAGATTATTGGCAAACTTTCTGGCGTGAGATTTAGGCTTAATAGGAAATGAGAAACTTTGTTCTCTTTAACTCGCTGCTATTGATTCCTGCACGATATTGCATTCTAAACGCATTTTTCTTTTTCTTCCTGAAAGTGTTTTCCTTCCATTTAGACTGAAAAACCATTCTTGCAAACTCATTTTTCACACTGACCGGGCCCATTATTGCCCATTATGCAGTCAAGCGGCTTTCGTCTCTGTTATAATAATCTTTATCATCCTTTGGAAACATTCCACCGAGACGAGGTCTCACCGTTAGTAGCGCATGCTAATCAACTTTAATGCAAAGCCAGTGCGAGGGAGTCACAGCATCTTCATTAGACCGTTCTTCACCTCCAACGGAGGTTGATTAGGGTGAAGTTGCCATGGCGATGGAATCAGATTACGGCCCCACCCCTGCTCTGATGCACATTAACCCCCAGCAGGAAATGATGGCGCTTGGCTTGACCCCCGGGCCCTGCCCATGAATATTCAGCGTGGGATGATGAATGACGTTAATGCGTAGAGTTGCTGTAGTCGGGCCCCCGGTGGACTCTGGGAGACGGAGAGGTCATGCTAGGAGGACTTGCCACACTGTTTCCTTTAGTCAATTAAACGATTAATCACTCTAGTTCTTCTCTTTTAAATGTATTACTCTGTTTTTGTGGCGGTATTATGAACTTGCACACATTTTGAGTTGATTATGATTAGGGTTGGGTATCGTTTGAATTTGAACGATTCCGATTCCGATTCCGATTCCTTGTTTCGATTCCGGTTCCTAACGATTCTCGATTCCGATTCTTTTAAGAGGCAGGGTCAAAAAATTTTAGATCAATTTTAATTCTATGAACTTTTTACTTTTTATGAAATTTACTATGAATTTCTCACAGGGCTGTTTTCAACTACAATATAAATATCAAATCTATTTTAAACAACTTTTTTATGACATTTTAAATGAGCTAGCTAACCAACGGTCTTTCTGAAGGAAATAGTCTGACCTTCTCCATCAATTGAAATATAAAAAAAATTGCATCACAATAAGTGTATTGTATTGTATGTGATTGTCACTAACATTTTAGTTACTAAACTGAATTTTATTAGGTTTAGTGACAACATGTTACAATGTTCACATGGTACAATTTCTGGTAAGCTACGCTTTTTTATTATTTCATTTCAATTCAATTCAGTTATTGTGATTTGATTTAATATTGACTCATTTGGATAAATATTAGGTACTCAAGATAGGCGTTAATTTTTCTCAAGAAAAAAACAACTCACCTAATGCTGTAAACATACAGAGAGCCCTATCAGCTGGCAGTATTATTTAAGGTTAAAAATAACTCAAATTAAATATAATGCGTTTTCTTTATTTATTATAATAACAACTTTATTTAAAGGTAGGGTAGGTAATCCTGTTCAGAAACACTTTTTTTTATACTGGGTGAAATGGTCCTTCCATCCTGATAGTAGTCAATACATTATGTGTTTAGAAAAAGGAATGAAAAAAATCAGACCTCTGTAGCAGCTGCAGGACAGTAAAAACTCTGACCAATCACTGCCATTCGGTGCGAATGTAAAGAACCAATCAGATGCCTTCATGTCTCGTGCCCGCCCCGAGCCCCACTGCGCGCGCTGCCCGGCGTGCACTCATCACATGTCACCGTTCCCGGAAATATTCAGCTCAAAGCACCTGCATATGCAGTCGGCGAAGGCAAACAAGGCAAAAACTACTTCCTCGGACTAGGGATGGCTCGATACCACAATTTTGGTTTCGGTACGATACCAGAACCTAATACCTCGGTATCGATACTAAATCGATACCACAGGTGACAAATAACCGGCCTCAAAATTTAAGTGAATTGAAACTATTTTATTAAAAAACACTGCTTGAAACTCTGCAGTACCGAATATGCAAACAAAAAGTATCAAAATGTAAAAAAAAACAAAAACAAAAAAACAAACAGTCAGGGAACATACAGTAGCCTAGGTTAAATTTTGATTTTGGAAAGAAAAGAAAAAACCTGAAATGATACAATTAAAATAGGTTAATATCTATAATAATAAATTAATATAGAATAATAATAGAATAATGAAATGACATGTTAACCATTAGCTGTCAACAGAGAATTATCAACATTTATAGCATTTATTCATCTTGGTTTGAGTACTGTTTGGGTTCATATTAGTTTAATGCATTGCATAAAGTAGGCTAATGTTAACATGCTAAACATGTATTAGTATATTTAAATAATAATTACTGATTGATCTAGATTAATACATGTTATAATACTGTTAGGTCAGGTTACCTAATGAATGTTGACAAATGTAGCTTAATTGTAAAGTGTTATTCTAACATTCATATTAGTAATATCCATATTACTACTATTACTCTTTCTCTCTCGGCTGATTCCTAGGGGTCGCCACACTAGCAATTTTACTAGCACTAATACTAAAATGAATATTACTAATCTCTTTATTCATTCAAATTCAATTAATATATGATTGTTTGAATGTGCAAAAATTATGAGACCTAAACTTCATTGGTTCTAGCGTGTCATGCAAGCACATTTGAGCTTTCGTGTTTACCGTATCATATTTAATTGATAAGCTCTTATCTTATGTATGTGCGCTGATCAGTGTTGTGAATAGAAGTCTAAATTAAATCAGTTGAATGATGCTCACCTGTCGATCTCTGAACTCTTTGAACAAGTCAGGATGAGCAAGTGACAAGTGCTTAGCCAGACTGTGTTGCCTCCCGTGGCTAATTTAAAGCAGCGTTTGTAGAGTGGTGCATTGAGGTCTGTTGCTTCACCTTTCTCATTACTTTTGTAAGCAAAGTAATGCTATATTTCACTCCTACTGCTCTCTTTATTTATTAATTTCGGGCGTGTAGAATCATAGACAGTATGTGTAGAATGAGCTTCATCTGTTTGATCCATCGTGTTCCTCCGTTGTCACGTTTGCCGGTTTTGCGTGACCCGCGTCAGTTTGGGTAGCGCACTGCCGCCTAGCGGTGAACTTCGAAACAGCAGCGCATCAAATACCGAATTGAGCAAAATTATGATATTGTACCGTTTGAAATATATATATACCGGTATTTTTGCAGTACCGGTATACCGCGCATCCCTACCTCGGACCCTGCCCGCGCTCTTGAACGACCTCCTCTGCTTCGCCCTCAACCCCGGACCTGTCCTCGAGCCGACGATGCGGTACTTGTCTCCGGACTCGGAGTGTACGTTAGTCTTCATTAGAGTCAACAATGTTTTCATCATGGAAACTCTTACATGCAAAACACCGTATATGTTATGAATCTTACACGAAATTCATCTTCATCACAGTGTAACTGATGGTAATGGAAAAACGTGTATCAATGCAACCTGTTTTTAGTTTTGCCTTATAAATATAGCTCGTTACCGAATGAAACTTTACCATTATCGATATGCTAGCTTGATAGTGAGTACTAAAAGAAATCTTATTTGTTTATATTCATAGTGATAAAGTTAGGTATTTTATTACATGTGATTCTGACATGATGTCACTGTATGTACTGCGCTCCTTCCTCTCCACTCGTCTCAGGTAATAAATGCGTCTTGTTCCAGCCTGAGCGTTTGGCGTCGCGCGTTCATGTGTTTTGGGGGCGTGGCTTTGGAAGGAGCTCAGAAGGGAGGGGGTGGAGTGAATGGAAATAATGAGCTGTGTTTATTGCATATTAAAAGGTCTACAGTCACTCGATTTTTAAATGTTCTTTTTCAGAGTACTTACATTTTAATTATGTATTGGTATATAAAGACAGTTTAAACAAATTTGGAATGTTTTTTTTTTTAGAAAAATGATTACCTACCCTACCTTTAATGATATAAGTAGGCTACAAATATAATAAATATGTAATATAGTACACATATTTAGCAAAATACTCTCTATAGCTCTTTTTTTCTTGCCAACTATGTGCTATAGCCTATATGTTCATTAAATGGCTTTCCTGAGGTAAATATGACATAATTGTTCTCCAGCTATGTTATTGACCTCTTCACGCTGATAAAAAACACTGATTGATCGATATTATATATGAGGAATATACAGCCTAGGCTACTGTATCTTTCAACAGTGTTCGTGTTTTTTTACTATTAGCTGCTAGTCGAGATGATCGGTTCACGTGCGCTAGGGATCTGTCACGTCACATTTACAAGCGCCAAAACGGTATTTATTGTTTGAATTTCGTAATAAAATTGACAGAATCTGAGAGCTGAGATTTTTTTTGTATATCATAAAGTAACTGCTCTGTCTAGTCTGTCGGTCTCCGTGTCCTCTTTGCTTCACGATTTTTATTGTGCGTGAGAAAATGGATGTGTGGTGTGAGAACGTGTGAGAAGTGTCAATTGCGTGTGTCTCACGGTAAATGCGTGAAAGTTGGCAGCTCGTATGTGTTTTCATGAATATATATTTTTTTTACGTTTGCCGGCATCGCGCGCAGTTTTCAAACGGACGAGCAGAGGACGAGAGAATATAGTTGCAACTTGCAAGATACCGAAGAATAAGAAAACATCATATGTACGTTTTTAAGGTTTAACGTCAGGGTTGTTTGCTCTGAATAAATTTTATGAGACGCTGTGTGAGTTAATAAGGCAACTCACACAGCGTCTCATAAAATGTGTCGGTTCGCAGTTTAGCATAACAATCAATATAAGCTTACACCTGTGCTAGTACACGCATTTACCATGCCGTGTGTACGTTACAAATGTTTAACTAAAGTGTCAGCGAGTTAACATTTGGCAGTTTGAAATCGATTATGTAGTTACTTCAGTTCAGAATAGGGCTAGAAATGACTTAGACAGCGGTTTTTTCTTCCGGTCGGCGGACTGTGAATCGAAACTAGGAATCGAAATTTAAACTTTTGAACGATTCCGGGAAAATCGCAAAGCTAGTCCCGGTTCCAATCGATACTCGATACCCAAGCCTAATTATGATGTTCTTTGGTGTCTCCTTGTGTGGGTAGAGGTCTGAATGTGATTGTTCATCCAAAATGATTTCCATTTACTTGCCTTCATGTTGGAGTAAATCGGATTGTGTATGATTTTCTTTTTCCAGTGGAATACAAAATGAGTTAACTAGCATAATCTCTGAACTTCAGTTTTTCATAAAAACTAAAAAAATCAAAAAAAAAATCACCATAGAAGTGGTCCATATGACTCGTGCACCACATTTCAAGTCTTCAGAAGTCTTAAGCCGCCTTTTCACAACTTCTGACAAGCGACAGACCGGAAGTCATTAATTTGCAATGGAGAGTAGTAAAATCTAAATATTTCTCTTTTCGACTAGTTCATTTAAGCCATTAGTTGACTAATCGCACGTTTATATTAATTTAATTATATGGAATATATGTTCTGTGCTCAATTGACGCATAAAGCTTGGCAAAAGTAAATATAATGAATGTGTCAGATGATGAAAGATCAGCTGCAAAGATGAAGTTGACGATGCTGACTCGCCATCTCCGCAGTAGTGGATTTTCTTTTAGAGAGAAATGCACCTTTCATACGGATTACATAATCAGAGACAATTCTTTTCTATTTGAAATGGTTTGTTTAAAAGTAGACATTTCAAGCTTTCTATAGATATATTTATCATGTCTGTTAGGCAAGTAGCATATACGCTGAGTTTCGGTTCATTTATGTGATGCGCTGCAGTTCAGGGAGACCGAGACGGCAGAAAGCGCATCCTGTTTGGTTTCTTTAGTTTACAAAAGCACAATGTTTTGTTGTTATTGTTTACACAAATTAAAGTAGACCCTTTACAGTTTCGAATGAGGTCTTTACTCTTATCTGTATGACCAAAAATTATTATTTTAAGTTGAAAAAAATACAAGTGAATGCTCCGCCGCCTCCATGTCATTAATATCACTCCACAACATCTAACTCGAGAACACGCATTAAGACAGTCCAGGGTGACTTTGTTTAACACCATGAATACATTACACTGTCTGTCTTTTGAAGCATTAGTTTTCTCATATTTCCACTTATCTGTGCGCTTTTGTTAACTCAATTTCTCTGCGTGAAAATTTTGGAAATTTATTTATGAACATCTGTTTAAAACATTATGGATTTTAAACAGTCGTGTCATTTCATTTCAATAAAATAAAAAAAAATTGGTGCTTAATTTGGTTTATATTTGCTCATTGCGCTGCAACCTCTTGTGGCCTTAGGATAAAATACATTACTTTATTCCTCTATAAATATGTATTTTAGAATTCAAATATAATTTGAATATTATTATTATTATTATTGAAGTGCCCCTATTATGCTATTTTAAAGTTTCCTAATGTTGTCCTGGAGTCTCCTACAACAAGTTTACATGCATCAAAGGTCAAAAAACTGTTTAATTTCCTCATAATATACATTTGCACATCATCACATTTTCAATAATTCTAAAACGACTCGTCAGATCTCTCTAAATACCTCCTTTCCGCGAGCTACTCTGCTCTGGTTGGCCAGAGAGCTCAGTCTGTTGTGATTGGTTTACAGCGTACAGTGTGCTCGTCGAAAACAAAAACGCCCATTGCCATAACAACATCAGGTCTGTGTGTCCTGAGGCTTCCTACACCGAAAACTAAACATAGTAATGAGCAATGACGTCGATTTTACCATATCAATCCGAGCGCGAGTCCGATGATGAAACACTGGAAGAACTAGTTATTGAACCCGAACCTCCATCACAATCTCAGTGATGCACTACTCAGTTTGAGGCACATTATGAGATGTTGCAACTGTAATTCCTCACCATCAGCATGAACAAGTGCATGTCCATCAACAAACCGATTATTTTACTTGTAAAAAGTATTTTTCTAATGTATTGCGGCGAACACGTGGAAACTGTATCAATAACAGTGCATGTATGCAATGTATACATTAGCCGAGCTCTAGTGTGAATGACTGATGTAACATAAACGTTGGTAAAACAAATCTTGCTCCATGCTTAATCTTTCCTCAAAGAAGTGAGAACGACAGACAATCTGCATTAATAGACACAGTTTTATGTAATGGTGGCCCACAAACTGATTAGCAGATGTATTTAAGTAAGACAGTGATAACGTGAGTTAGCCTGTTAGCAGGAGACCTACACAATATAAAACTCAAAACGAAGTATTTTTAACACCATCTTTCAAGAGCAAGCGGTTTGGGAATCCTGCATTGAACTCCGAGATCTGAGGAGCAGTCGTCAGTGAAATAAAGGGAACACAGCAACAGTTTAGGATTATACTGCTGTGATATCGTGGTAAAGATTAACTTTAACCACTGATTCTTCACATGCTCGTCCTTGGGCAGTAAAAAAACAAAAAACAAACTGGCTTTACCTTCACATTGTAGAGCACAGCGTCTTCTCGACATGATGCTGTCCAGTATCCATAGGAATCAGCTGCCGGTTTGAGGTTTAAGTTTTCCCATGCATTAAACTGCTGTCAGCCTCCAAAGACAAATGTTCAGAGTACAATATGTCAATAATACCTGATATCCTGAGATATTATCACACTGACCATAAAGGATTCCTCACCCACCTTCACGAGCTTATCGTCATGCGTTCAGCCCACTTATCTTTTTGCCTAATGCCCATAATCAGCCACTCCAGATGATGAATGGTGATTATGTGTGTATGTGTGTGTTTCTTTGAGCTTTACAGAGTCACAGATAATGACCTAAATCCCCCACTACACCCTATGATAACAGGGCACTTTACTTTCCCAAGATCCGCATTACCTGTACAGGCCTATCATTCACTTCCACTCACTGTCACTCACTGATGCATTATGGGTCTGTCCCTGTGTGCTAGTGCTGTCATAGAGGCCCATCAGTACGGGCAGGTTAACAGCCATTAGAGAGGAGAGTGTTATTCAGCACCTACTCAGGAAAAACTCCAAATGGAATCAGTACATGATTCCTATTGGAATTTCTATCCTAATTTGGGACCAATAATTTTTCATTCTCAGGATTCTCTAACATCTTACTTGATGAACTGAAATTTCTTCACAGAATTTTATTCTTTTATTTGATTAGTCATGTTCAATTCTTTGTAATGGAATAGTATTGGAATAACGGTATATTAGAATTATGTAAAATTAATGCACTTTTTTGGTGATCAGACATGGTTCATTTTAGTATGAATACAATTTTTTACTCTAGATGAGAATCTTATGGCAGTATTCATAGTTTTTATATACACTACCATTTAAAAGTTTGGGGTTGTTAAGATGTTTTTGTAATAAGTCTTTTGTGGTCAGCAAGGCTGCATTTATTTTATCATAAATACAGTAAAAACAGCAATATTGTGAAATAATATTACAATTTAAAATAACTTATTTTCTATTTTAATACATTTTAAAATGTAATTTATTCCTGTTATGCAAAGCTGAATTTTCAGCATCATTACTCCATGACCCTTCAGAAATCATTCTAATATGCTTATTTTCTGCTCAAGAAACATTTCTGATTATTATCTTCTGTTTTGATTTATGGCATGCTGGTCAGTCTTATTGCCTCTTCTTAATCAAACTAAACAACCTGTTGCTCTTTTAGCCTTTGGGCCCTATCTCACATCTGGCGCAATGCAGCGCCAAGCGCGTGTTTTTTGCTAGTTTCTGTCATGATTCTGCCATCTTGTTCTTGGTTTTCTCTCGTCTTGCGGCAGAATCATGACAGGCCCTTGTTTTCATGTGCAGCACATGGCCATTTGTTTGGCCATGTGCTTGCGTTGTCTCGTCATGTAACCCCGCCCCCTTGTTACCCTTGGTTAGTCATTATTGTTTCATCTGTGTCACCTGCTGTCTTCATTAGTTTCTCCCTATTTAATCCCCTTGTGTTTGCTGTCCTGTGTCGGTTCATTGTTAAACCTGCTATGGTGTTACATGTTATCTGCTATCCTTCATTGTGAGACTTTGCTCATTCCTGTGAGTACCCTGTCAAGAGTGTCATCAAGAGAAAGTTCTGTTTCTGTATTCGTTATTTGTTTGTAGTCAAGTTATGTCAAGTCACAGTCTAGATTAGTCACTCGTTGTCCTGTCTAGTCTTGTTTTGCCTCCTCGTGGGCTTTGTTTTCCCTTTTATTTGTATATAATAAACCTTGTGTGTCCTGCAAACTGTCTGCGATTGGGTTCATCCTTCAACCTCATAACAGTTTCAGCCCGACGCAGTTATCATTTTCACGTCCTGCGCCACGTTGTTTAAATAGCAAATGCATTTGCGCCCATTTGTGCACCCATGGGCGAGCTGCTCTGAAAACGAGTGTGTGTTCTGGCGCGTTGCTATTTTGAGGCAACAGAAATAAACTGCGCCATTGACCAACTGAAACCTGGTCTAAAGTCAATGGCGCAATATATATATATATATATATTTTTGTTATTTAAAGAGCGCGTTAGTAATGTGCGCCTATAGGCGGGTCCACAACGCGTGTACACTCTGCTTATTAAGCGCACAGCAGCACACAAACATGCCAAATATTTAAAATAAAAGGATTACAATGTAAAAGATTATTATTGTGTACATAAAGATACGGTGGAATCCGGCTTGTCCCGTAGATGGTCTTTGCGCTCTGGAGACGCGTTCGGTCTTTCCACTATCAAATTCCATCATGTAAATGGCAAATCTACCATGGCACGAGTGCAACTGGCATTTAAAGGGAATGGGAGATGAGACTCTGATTGGTTTAACGCATTTAAATCCCATAATAATAATAATAATAATAATAATAATACATTTGATTTATAACGCACTTTACATCAATTCAATGACCTCAAAGTGCTACAATGCAAAACAGAGTAAAAACAGAAACATTAAAATAACACTTTTAGCCATAAAAGGCTTTTCTAAAAAGATGGGTTTTAAGGCCTTTTTTTAAAAGAGTCCACAGTCTGAGGGGCCCTTAGATGGACAGGGAGAGCATTACACACACTGGGTGCAACTGAACAGAAGGCGCGGTCACCCATAGTTCGAAGCCTTGTCCTTGCGTGAAGAGGAAAGGGGGGTGATGAGTTGTTTGAGGTATAAGGGGGCAGTGCCATGGAGGCACTGGTGGGACAGAAGGGAAACTTTGAATTCAATCCTGTACTGGACAGGAAGCCAATGGAGCGATTTGAGGATGGGTGTGATGTGGTGGTACTTCCGCACGCCCATCAGGATCCTAGCAGCACAGTTCTGAATGTACTCCAACTGCTGGATGTTCTTGCTTGGGATCCCGATGAGGAGCGCATTGCAGTAGTCCAGCCTGGAGGAGACAAAGGCGTGGACAAGTTTTTCAGCATCGGGGAAAGTGAGTATGGGGCGGAGTTTTGCAATGTTCTTGAGGTGAAAGAAGGAGGTTTTATAAAGATGTTTAGTGTGGGCCTCAAAACACACCCATTACTCATTAAGCCGACCATTTTTCCCGTCGTTAAACTAGCAAAAGTGAATTCAGACACGGCCTAAGTGAACTTGTGCCCTGCGCTTTAGACCATGCGCTTAGATCGTTAAAATAGGGCCTTTTAAGTTCTACAGTCATATAGTGTATTTATCATGCATTTTTACAAACAAACAAACAAACAAGCAAACAAAAAGCTCCCCTAATACTCAATATCTTATTAACAGTTTATCTGTGATGGGAAAACAATGAAATTCGCTATTGAAAAGTAAAGAATGAGCGTGCAAGAGATAAAAGTCAGTTTTGTCAGATGTCTGTTTGTATAATTTTAATGAACTTCAATGATAATTCAGATCCTTCTGTTTTAACGCCTGTAAATTGTGCAATTTATCAGCTCTTGATTCCTTGCATATACTTCTGATGAATTTATAAATATTTTTTCCCCCCCTATTTTAGTTTTTTTCTTTTTTTTTCTTCTCTAACTCACGGTCATCCTTGTGATGTTTTGGACCTTGTAAATAGGCCTTATGAATTTGCCATGCTAATTAGCACATATTTCAAAAGCTAATTCAGAATAAACGACTTCTGAGTAATTGGCGTTATTGTAGACTGCAAATTAATATGCAGATTGTGCTGCGTCTCTGGGCCACAAACATTTAAAATATATAGCGGGCCAGCATGAATGCTAAGTCAATAGTTAGCATCAGTGGCATCCAGCTAATTTTGAAATGCATTTGTCTTTTTTTTTCATTTCACGTCTGGCGTCATTGAGAGAACGATCATGCTTGCTGAATAGAGCCTGATTGCTCAAGCTGAACGTTTAACTACTGCGGTTTTCTCAATTTGCCGGCGTAGTTAAGCACTATTCAGCTAATATGAGCCGCGGGTTCATTCGATTACATTTCAAATGCAGAAGGATGATTCTAATAAAAAAATCTCATAATACATGAAGAATTTGATTGATTAAGGCTATTCAGAAACTGGGGAAATAGCTGTGGGAACTCATTTTCACTGATGAACAAAACACAGCCATGATTTCGTGCCCCGATTTGATGCCGCAAACTCGCAGTTTCAGCTACATGAAGCAGGAGTGAGAAGAATTACTTACACTGATATTCTCTGAAAATATATTCTTGTGAGTTGGTCAATGATCTGATATATGTGACCCTGGACCACAAAACCAGTCACATGGGTCAATTTTTTTAAATTGAGATTTATATATCATCTGAAAGCTGAATAAATAAGCTTTCCATTGATGTATGGTTTATTAGGATATGACAATATTTGAAAATCTGGAATGTGAGGGTGTAAAAAAATCAAAACATTGAGAAAATCGCCTTTGAAGTTGTCCATTTATGTTGCCGATTGTGCAGCATTCACTCACAAAAATATATATTTTTATATATTTATGGTAGGAAATGTACAAAATATCTTCATGGAACAAGATCTTTACTTAATATCCTAATGATTTTTGGCATAAAAGAAAAATCTATAATTTTGACCCATATAATGTATTGTTAGCTATTGCCACTAATATACCCGTGCGACATTATGACTGGTTTTGTGATCCAGGGTCACACTTTTTTTTTTTTTTTTTTTAGCTTTTTTGGCCTTACTTTTTAAAGTTATAATTTAATGTCTTTTGTAATTTGTTTATTATTTTTTTTAATGCTTAGATGTATCTTTTTGTTCCTATTCTGCATTCGCATCTTGTTTTTTCTTTTCTTTTTTCTGATATGTTTCTATAGAGTGCTGCAGTGATGATGTGTTTTTGTAGGCCAAACCAGAAGTGAACAAAAAACCCAGTAGGATTTTCCCCATTGGCTTTGTGTTATTGCAAAAATAAGCTGTGTGACTATCAAAAGTTTATGATTCTTACATGTTTTATTTATCATGCTCACTAATCTTCACAGATGGACGCCACTTTTATGAATTTTGAAGCCTAAATGCAATCGTCAGAAGTCTAAATGTTGGATATAAACTGACTACTCCACGGTCACATGACTTCAACTTTATTCATTATAATTTTTTTTTTAAAGTTCGAGTTATAATAGTTTGCAAGAGCGTGATTATAAACACAATTGCTAAGCAGTGAGTTTCCCATGACACTAAATATTAATATTCATTGTAGTTGTGATGGGTGGGCTGATGCTGTCACTTTGCATTTCTAAGAGCATGAGCTGCTTTTAGTTTTGGCTTCTAATATTAGCAGAAGAAAGGAATCCAGCAGTATGATGCAGGTTGGATCTCATTGGGTAACCATGTATTATGCATTCTCATTTCCATGTGTTTTGCTCTAACCCAGTCTAGGAAATCAATGCCGAGAAGAGGATAATGTTTCTCAACTCTGAGAACAAAAGCTTTGATCAGAGAACTCTGTCCTTTGCCAGTAGTTTAGTTTTGAACACACTGAGAAAAGAAGCACACTGTAATGAACTTCTCTATTTAATCAGATCTTTAGCAACAAACATGAAACGTGCGTCATTTAGAGACTGACCTCTTTCAAAGTACAAATGAACACTCATTCAGTCATTCATTGTTGGGGCTTGAGAACTAGATATTTTGATATCGATATTTTGTTAATTGTATTTATTCTAATTTGCTTGATCATTTGCAACTTGTGTATTGCTATTATATAGCGTTTTTATACAAATAGTACTGTGCAAGACAAGTATATTCATTGATGGTATCAACTGCTAATGCCATTATGCTGTTTGATGATCTTAGGGATGCACGATAAGCACTATATGGTTATTGTTTAACAATATATTGGTACAGATTCGAATATTTAGTTGTTTCTGTTTGTTTTAAAGTTTAGATCTCATATTATAGTAAACAGGATTCCCACAAGTCCTTGAAATCCTTGAAAGTTTGTGAATCAAAAAAAAAAAAAAAATTCAAGGCCCTGGAAAGTTTTTAAAATAAAGATACAGGTCCTTGAAAGTGCTTGAATTTATTTTATGCAATAAGTTTTCTGGAAAAAATTCCATATAATTCCCTCCGGTCCGCTAATGTGTTATTTCGCCAACACTTCGTGGCCTATGCACACTAGCTTGTATGATTTACGTTAGTTACGCGCATTTACGCGTTATGTTAAGTGTTTCCCGCGTGGGGTACTTTGTGTTGAATGTTTCCATGACGTTCACACACTCACAAAACTACTATGATGGTACCTCAGCGTTTGTTGTTGGACACAACAAATGTGTCCCCACATTAAGTCCTTGAATTTGAGGGTATTGGACCTGGAAAGTCCTTGAAAGGTCCTTGAATTTGAAGTTAACCAAGGTGTGGGAACACTGAGTAAAGCTATTTTATTTTATTTTATTTTATTTTATTTTATTTTATTTTATTTTATTTTATTTTATTTTATTTTATTTTATTTTATTTTATTTTATTTTATTTTATTTTATTTTATTTTATTTTATTTTATTTTATTTTATTTTATTTTATTTTATTTTGTTTTGTTTTGTTTTGTTTTGTTTTGTTTTGTTTATCATTTTTATAATCTCTCTGTTGACATTGCCAGTAGAGAGTGAAGTACATCTGGTATTTTTTTTAAAATTTTATTACAATAAATATTGTGTGAAATAATTAATTACATTTTAGCAGTTTTTTTTTTGTTTTGTAAATGATATTTGCCATCATTAAATTACATAATCATCATTTACATATCAGCTACTAGGCCTATGTTTATTTCGGTATCAGTTTTTAAAAGCAGGGTTTTACTGCATTAAAAATATTTGGGCGGCCGCAAAATTAATCTTTGTATCACCAAAGATTGACTTGATCCTTTAATGTGATGATATCTGCCGTTCTGCAGTTCTGGTACTTGCCCATATAGCTTTTAAAAACGCTCCCGTGAGTTTTTGTGTTTACGCTCTGTGAAGAGTGTCAAAGGTTTCTATTTACAACGTGTTTTTGCAGTCTTGAGCTTTGTAGCCAATCACAGATACAGTGCTTAGCATACGTGAACGCACCCATGCTAAAGTTGACTAAAAAGAGGAATAAAAAATAATCTTTTGGAAATTGATCTTAATGCCTTAATTAAAAAAATGAGGAAAACCTTTGAGGAATGAATAATGTATCGTAAATAAATAAATGTTCTTTTTAATTTTATTAATTTAATTTTATCTGTGAGATTGGCATGGGGTACTTTCCATAATAACATCATCTCTCAATGCAAACCAGCTATTAGGCTAACTGACTTATGCACCCTGTATTTCAAGGAAGAACATTTATTTATTTACGATACATTATTCATTCACAAAGAAAATTGGTGTCCTCAAAGGTTGGAGTTTTCCTCATTTTTTTTAATTAAGGCATTAAGATCAATTTCCAAAAGATGATTTTTTTTATTCCTCTTTTTAGTCAACTTTAGCATGGGTGTGTTCACTTATGCTAAGCACTGTATCTATCCGTTGAGTGCGTGAACACAATGGCCGGACAGATGTTTAAGTTAGTCAGAATCCGCTCAACAATGCTCAGAGTTTTTGTTCAGTGTTAGTCCTGCATGCTCGCAAATCCTTTCATTATAACCAACTAAATATAAACGCAATGTCAATTAGAGATTCTTTGCACAACTTCATGATTCTAACAGGACAAGAGTGCAGCTTTGTACCTCACGTTGTAATTGACAGCTTCAGTTATTATAATGGAAGAAATTTTTGCTCTCTTTATATAATATATATTTTCATGCTGCTAACTAACTACACATTACACAATTTCTGGATTGATAAGTGGCCTTGGAGTGTATAGTGTAATTGCAAAATAATAGACCTGCCACTTTTTCTTTGTAATGTGAAATGTTACTTTGTTGTTCATTTTATTACTAACTTTTCAGATTCACTGTGACTTTTTACATATAAATTTACAGATTTTGTTTTAAAAATGTAAAAGTTCTAAGCACTTTGTTTTATGATCTGTCCTTAAAGTGATTTATTTATTTATTTATAATTTCATGAATAAATAGGATATTTCAATATTACAAACAATTTCTTTGCATTTATTTAGGATTTATTGTCAGTACTGCGCTCACAGGTCACATGGGTAGGGTACTTCGTTCTGTGTGTGGATGACCATGTTCATCCGTCATTTTTGACCCTGGAAAAACCCTGAAAAGTCAACCATGAGTGTTAATGTTATGGTAGTGGATTTTTCCTTGACACATTTTTATAGTAATATCATGGTATTTATTTATTTATTTTTTTCTGAGGGTTTCAGTGGATTATTCCCGTCATCTTTCTAGACTGTCTTATCGGTTATACATATGAATAAAAAAATAAAAAAAATGAACGGGGACTTCCTCTGCTCATTTATGATTCCACAACTTTCCACATTTGAAACAGTGAAAGTGTCGGTCAGACTTTGTTTTTCAAGTCTCAAGTCTCTTTGTTTCTCAAGACTTTGCTGATGAGAACAGCGTGTTTAACAGCCATTCTGTGTGTTGAAGATTTCTTTCTTTCAGGTGGTCTGATGGCTTTATATAGTGACCAAACCATCGGTGTGAAGCTCCTTGCACGCTGAGTCTGAAATTTTCACATGCGTTTTTTCGTATTTGTGATTCAGTGGCTGTGAAATGCTTGCTACGGATGGGAAAAACGCAGAAAATCGAACCTGATCCGATTTTTTTTAATGACGGAGGCAGTGTGCAAGCGTGATTGACATAACGTGAGGTCGTATAATTTTTTTTATTAATTAATTCAATTAAATTTTTAATTTAATTAATTTCGGATGCGAATTTCTAGGGATGGGACGATTACCCGTTTCACTATAAACCACGATAAAATGTAATGGCGGTTAGTATTATCGTTTAAAATTTAATTGTCATTAAAACCGTATTTGATTATCGCGATTTTAATAACTCACTGTAAATCCTGTCCAGCCAGCAACAGTCTGACGCTGGCGCAGCGCGCAATGTTTTTTTTTTTTTTATTCGAGAAGGAATGGCGGAAGGCAGTGACCGTGTTCGGGAGATTTTCAGCCTTTTAAGAGGATCAAATCTGAGGTGTGGTCATATTTTGGCTTTTACAAAAGTCCTGAGTGAAACTTAATCGAGGATGGTCACTACAATAGGGGGGGAAACACTTCAAATCTGCCGAGTCGTCTTGTGTGACCATCACCCACTGTTTATATTATAGCGAACGCAAGGCAAGTTAACTTTGACCTCAAAAACCCCAAAACTAACTTACGTCTGGGAAATAATTGGGCACAAAATGTTGTTTTGAGTTGAAATATTTTATCTCACTCACTTGAAATAAACATGAAGCTTCCGCGAATAAAAGTTCGCAGCAAGTGGCTTTGAGCCAAAAGACAAACGATCAAGTTTAAGGGGGTAATAATGTATATCATTGTATACTTATTACACCGTTTTTTATTTTTTTACCACATAATTACGGGGACATATTGAATTGAGATTAATGTTTTAAAACTTACCTGTTTATAAATCCATTTTGGACAGCGTACAAAACAATCGTCCAAAAACGGAGACACAAAATGGCAAACTGTATTTGAATGAAACGAGGATGAAATGGATGGAGATTTGTGGTGTTGTCATTTGTGACATTAGTGTGGTATTTAAAAACATATATATTTTAAGCACCAGTGCTTTAATTAATGTGCTGACATTACGCTTTAGTTTCCTTTCTAAACTGTTAAATCCATATTCCAGGGTGCCAGCGGAGCTCCACGGCGTCTTCATTAAGGCCTCACACACTCAGAAACACTTGACTGACAGCTTGAGAGAACGTTTCTCAAATCTCAGCTCATCCTCTTCACTGATAATTTGCTAACTCTTCACATAAGTGAGAAGTCACACATATCAGCGCTCCTCGTGCACCCCTTCAGAAGAGGTTAGCAAGCCAACCACGGCGAACACAACTAATAAAACACATTGTGCAAAACGCTCGACTGCAATTAAAAAATCGTAAACCCGCACCTGGGTCCCTGCCCCGTCGACCAATCAGCAGTCATCACACCCTTCATTATTATTATTATCAATTTCCACAGGCGTTCGCTACTAATTAATTGTCTTAACGAATGGGCCTTTCTTGATGAGATAGTAATGAGTCTCAATAGCCCTCTTGAAACAGACGTGGTTTGTCTGGGCTGGATACACACGCTTATCAGATACATGCTGTCACCTCCTATTTCTCGGAGAACGTCTCAAAGCGTTGATGGATTGTAATTGTTTGTCTCTCATGGTTTAGCATAAAGTAATGGCTTTTATTAGAGATGCATATATTGCACTGGAACAAGGCTTCTTTTTGAGCTAGGCCACTTAATTTTTTTTATTATGCAAATCGCTTATGTATGTTCTTCTGAAAGGTGTATACTCACGTTTCTAAAGTTTAAGGCATCAGCCTGCCCAAAAGACCACATTTACAAGAATGCATCATGTGATCAGATTTCATTAGAACTTTTCTAGATGAGAATTTTGTTTCACTTATTACATGCAGATGACATGTATACCAAAAAAGTTTCTGTGGACAGTTAAAAGTCCACTTGTTCCTTGTAACCCATTTTACTACATTTCTGTGTGAAACAAGATATATAAGAAAACTATATGGTGGGACTTTTTTTTTTTTTTAAAGAGTTTTAGGATTTAAGAATTATCTCTAAATGATAGGTGGCTTTATCTATATATTTTAACTTTCATATTTCTGTATATCGTGTCTATCCATCTGTCCATCTGTCAAAAGTTTCGGGTGAATACATTTTGAGAGACATTAATACTTTTATTAAGCAAATTAACTTGACCAAAAGTGACGGTAGCCTCTATTTCAATTTTCAAATAAATACCTTTCTTTTTAACCTTTAACCTTTTAAAGAATCCTGTAATAAAAAAATAATAATCCCACACAAAAATTAAGCGGCACTGTTTTCGACATTGATAATAATCAGAAATGTTTCTTGAGCAGCAAATCTGCATATTAGAATGATTTCTGAAGGATCATGTGACACTGAAGACTGGAGTAATGATGCTGAAAATTCAGCTTTACATCACAGGAATAAATTACATTTTATAATATATTAAAAAAGAAAACACTTATTTTACATTGTAATAATATTCCACTATATTAAAGTAATTTTGATCAAATAAATGCCGCTTTGGTGAGCTTAATACTTAAATATCTATCTATATCTATAGGAAACACTGGACGGACATACAGATAGATATAGAAATATAAAGATATACAAGATATGGATAAAAATACCTTTCGTATAGAGAGAATTCCTAATGGATAAAAAAAGTCCCACCATATTTTTTTCCTTATATATCTTGTTTCACTTGGAAATGGGCCACTAGCATGTGGATGTCCTGAACACTGTGCCAGAGGCTGGTAAGGTGTGTGTGTACGTGTGCATGTGTGCCCTCTGCTGGGAGATCAACACCTCCTATAGACCTTATTCAGAGCAGCGCCATGTTTTTTGTCAACTAAAATTTCTTGGAAAGATATTTTTCCACTGTTTCATGAGCAGAACAATCCAAAAACACATTATATAACAGTACAGCCCATTGAAGAGATGCATGTCTGTCCCTCACTGCCTCGCTTTCATTCCCATTAAAAATCAAAGATGGCGCTGCTGTGAATAAGGTCTATGGCTGCTACCAGTCGGGTCTAGTTTAATGCTCTTCATTTTGATTGGTCTGTTTTTCAGTTGCAATTTTAGTGACACGACCAATGAAATTAACATGTTAAACCCTTCACACACACACACACACACACACACACACACACACACACACACACACACACACACACACACACACACACACACACACACACACACACACACACACACACACACACACACACACACACACTTTCGCCTGGATTGGATTTGCATCCCTTAAATATTTTATTGGAATTCCTAGTGGGATTTCTGTCGTAATTGGAGCAAATCCTAAAATATCCCAGTGGGATCATGTTAAATTCTTTAAGATTCAAATACGGTCCTAGTGGACAAACTGTTATTCACACTGGGTTTTATGATTCATATTTGACTCTCAGAGTCCTATTGGCTGTTGTGTTGGAATAACGTCTTCCTAATGGACAGCTAAAGGAAATCCCATGGGAAACTTAAAAAAAGAGGAATTCTTTTTAAATTCTTTGCCATGTTTTACACAGGCATTTTTATTATACCGGGAATCATACTAGTCCTGTTGCTTTCTACAAGATCTAGTTTTTGTTTTGTGGAATGTCAAAAACATAAAGATATTTCCAATTAATATCCTCTAGGATTGGTCCCAAAATAATAAAATATGGAATCTCGTGCATGACCCTTTTGGACTATTTGTGAGGTTATACTAAAACTTTTTTGGAAAATGACAGTATAATGTGTGTGTGGGGAAGGGGGCGTTGGATGGGCGGTTGATCAGGTCTGATTGACCTCTCAGTTTCCGGCTCGTTAGGTCTTGTGAGATGCCTGATTAGTGCTTTTGATTCCTCCTCCGTGCTTTTTTCTGTGCATCCTTCCTTTTCCTGCAGGTCAGGCTTGAGGAACAAAGAGGCCTCACATATAAGTGAGATGGACAACTTGCTTCCAGCTACTGGGATGTCAAACGCCTTGTAGTCAATTTGTCTCAAGCTGTGCTAGTGTGTGTGTGTGTGTGTATGATTACTACCATAGCAAGGCTCTTAAAGCCAGAAAATGAACATCTCTGGCTTTTCTGAGCATCAGCACTGTTCCAAAAAACTGCCTGCTGGTCTCAAAGCAGCACTAATGTGTTTTGGTCTCCATGGTAACTCCCTAGAAACCACGTTCTGCCGACTCCGGAGTGAAACATTTGTTGGTTACACTTTATTTTAAATTGTTCTGCTACAGTGCAATACATTTAAGTACTGAGTAATATTAATTAACTGCATGTACTTACTATAGGGTTAGGTTAGAATTAGGGTTTATCTTGGGGTTAGTTGCATGTAATTATGCATCATTTATATGTAACACATGCAACAATAACACTCTAAAACACAGTGTTACCTATTTGTCCCCCCCCCCCAACCTTCTAAGTGAATGTAATTTTCTTGTCTGATTCTGTCTCTTTCATTTATGCATGGCCATTTTTTGTGTCTGAATCTATTAATAAAAAAAATCAAGTCATAGACAATGCATTTACATTATTATATAAATAGTTATATGAAATGTTGCATTGGTGTAACTGTACATTTATTCATGCATTTATAGTACAATCATCATTTATTTATGCGTTTAGCTATTTAGTTATTTTAGTGACTTTTTTATTTTATTTTATTAGTTTAAAAATAAGAGCTTTAAAAAAAATTGCTATTTGAAAAGTATTGTCTGCCAATGCCAAATATTCTTGACATTCATGATGTTTTAAAAAAGCTTACTAAACCTTGATGTGTTTTTACAAAAAAACAACAATAAAACCAAACATAATGAATGCATTTTTCTTGAACATTTTCATCATCACTTCATCTTGGTGATAATTTTGTCATTGACCTGGCAGCGTGATTCCCCGCCGCTCAAGACGTGCGAACGAAACACCACAGCGAGTTTCAGCTCTGAAATCGAGCTCGCACACATTCAACATGTTTCCAAACGTGTGTCGCAGCCGCGATTCCTCATAAACCCCCCGAAGCACAGATCCGAACGGAGAACAGCCCCCTCCACACACACTCTCACACACACACAGACGCTTTGATTTACTGCAGGTTCCAGTAAAAGGCAGCTGCGCTTGCACAGCGCACCCTGCGACGTGACAGGTCTTATTATTATTTATAAGCATTCATAAAGAGAAAGGGTAAATTTGTCATTAATCTTACACACACACCATATAGGCCCCGGGGGGATTTCGGCACATTGTGCTTCCCATAAAGTAGCTCACGTTAAAAAAGCCCACTCATTCATCAAGAAGCTCATGCAAACACATCCGTCATGTATTTTTCCCCCTTCCAACGGTCTAATAATTAGCTCTCTCTAATGCTAAGCTAATGCCAGCTGCTCTCTTTCACCCTCTCGTAAGAGCCTCGTTCAGTGGCACATTTGCCCCCCTCAGAGGCACCGGAGGGGCTGACGCTCAAATGGAAGGAGTGATTAAAGAGAGGATTACCTGTGGAGCTGTGCCGCCACAATAACCATTTCCTCTTTGACCTGCCATCGCTCTCGCATTCTCACTTTTCCCGTTTCATTCTTTGCTTTATTCCCCTTTGTAATACGTCATTTTCATTTCCATTTCAATTCCTTTACAGCACAACCTTTCAGATTTTTCTCTTTGTTGAAAAATACCCCCTGAGATTTTAATTTTAATATTTTCAATAATTTAGTGACACATTTGTATGTTTGTGGTTCTCTGATATTGGTTAATGTTCACATGGAAGTAAACATAAAATATATGATCTTTTATTACTATGTTGTATTTTGATTGTCTTTCATTTATAATTTTTTTTTTAAATATATAAAATGTCTTGCCACTGCTGAAACATCCAGACACAAGAAAAGACTGTGGCAATAGTTCATTATAGAAATTAATAGAAATATGGAAATACTATAGATTTTAAGATTGTGTGTGTGTGTATGATTTTTTTTTAAGCCGTTTTCCTCATGGGGACCAATAAATGTCCCCACAAGGACAAGAGTCACTCACTCACACTCACTCACTCACTCACACACTCACTCGCTCACACTCACTCACTCACACACTCACTCGCTCACACTCACTCACTCACTCACTTACTCACCCACTTACTCACTCATGCACTCACTCACTCACTCACTCACGCACTCACTCACGCACTCACTCACTCACTCACTCACTCACTCACTCACTCACTCACTCACTCACTCACTCACTCACTCACTCACTCACTCACTCACTCACGCGCTCGCTCGCTCGCTCGCTCACTCACTCACTCACTCACTCACTCACTCAGGCAGTCACTCACTCACTCACTCACGCACGCACTCACGCACTCACTCACTCACGCACTCACGCACTCACGCACTCACGCACTCACTCACTCACTCACTCACTCACTCACGCACTCACGCACTCACTCACTCACTCACTCACTCACGCACTCACGCACTCACGCACTCACTCACTCACTCACTCACTCACTCACTTACTCACTTACTCACTCACTCACTCACTCACTCACTCACTCACTCACTCACGCACTCACGCACTCACTCACACACTTACTCACTCATGCACTCACTCGCTCACACTCACTCACACTCACTCTCTCTCTCTCACACACGCACTCACTCTCACTCACACTCACTCACACACATACACTCACTCACTTTCTCACACTCACTCGCTCTCTCACTCACTCACTCACTCACTCACTCACTCACTCACTCACTCACTCACTCACTCACTCACTCACTCACTCACTCACTCACTCACTCACTCACTCACTCACTCACTCACTCACTCACTCACTCACTCACAGTGTGTGTGTGTGTATATACAAAAAATGTATAGTATTTCTATGATACCATGATTGCACCATGGTACTTCTTTTAGTTTGTCTCTGGTGGCCAGTCAAGTCATGTTCTCTTGTTATCTGACACTTACCACTACATTACTGCAGGTTTCCAGTGCATATGGTAGAATTAGGCGTCTCTCTCACACACAGACTCATGCAGAGCTGTAGGTGTGTTTGATTAGCAGGGGTCAGGCGTCATGTTCTCTTCAAAGACTGGGAATGAGGTGCTTCATTTCCTGAGTGTTCACAGCCTGTCTCTGTGTTTCCAACACTTTGTTAAAGAGGAATTCAACTGAGATTAGAAATGTGTGTGTGAGAGTATGAAGCAAAAAATAAGTGAGAGTAAATAAGGAATAAATTGTTAGGCTGCAATGCCATAAATATGAGACAATAATAATACATCTACTTTTTTTTGTGAACATAGTCATCTTTTATCACACTGCTTTGCATTAAAATGATAAGCCTTATTGCTTTTAGAAAATGGCAGCAGCAGTAATATGCTAAAAAAATATTAAATAAATCCAATAATTATTTTTTTCACTCAGTGATATAGTTTATTAGCATATCTAAAGTATAAATATATACTTTATATAAACGAGTGATTGGCACATTAATATAAAATCCAGTTATTATGCAGTCACATTCATCAGCTTTGAACTAATATGATTTTATTTTTATTTTAAAAAATGTGTGTATGTACACACATTATGCATTCATTCATGCATTTAGTTTTTTATTTACATTTATGTATGCATTTATTTACATATACATTTATTTATTTCAGAATACTTTTTCAAATAATTTTTCTCTACTACAGTATTCTTTTAAAAATGAAGTTTATTTACTCTTTTAATCATTTTATTTATAATTGAATAATTTATAACATGATTTGATTTATTATTTTTATTAGAAAATGTGAGTGCTACTTGCCTTTTTGCCTTAGCAAACACCACCAGTAACATATTAGACATAGTAGACATAAAAGACATAAAAAAAAAACCTTGTTGCCATGTAGACTGATTTCTTTTCTGTGTGTAATGAACACTTGAGCTCTCGAATGTGTGTGTGTGTGTGTTTTAGTAGTTATCCAATACTGCGGTCCAGGTGTTTCTTTTCGAGAGGTAATCTCACACATCTGGAGCCGATGTTCAGCACACACATGGCGGCCGGTCTCAGATTAGTCTGGTCTCCTTCTTAATCCCTTTAATTCCAGGCATGTTTGCACAGCATCACCCGTAATCACATTCCGAGGATTTTTACCTGTGTTTGTGTGTGCCGAGGGTCTGTTTGGGAAGGCCTCGGCGCAGGTCACATGGGTGTGATTGATGTCGATGCCCCTCTGTGGGCGATCACGGCGGGAGATTTAGAGAGACTTTTTGTCAGGTTTATTCGTCATCTAGAGTGAGAAAGGGGAGAGATTGAGAAGATGGAAGACTATACAGTGAACGGGAGCGAAAATTAGGAAAGTGATATAAAGTTTAGGCTCGATGATTTCTGCCATGCAAAAACACTGACAGTCATAAAATCCAGCTATAAAAAAAGGAATTTACGGTATACTGCGGAACGTCAAGGAATTTGGCAAAAAATGTGAAGAATAAATCACGGTGTGGACTTGTGTCTGTGAATATTAAACCACAAAAAGACCAATATTTACATATGATGCCTGCTTGTTACACATTAACATCATCTCCAGATCTGCTGTGAGACTCATTTCATTTGAGAAAACTATCATCAGATACACACAGAAACTCAAAGGTCTTCCCACAGCCCACCAAAATAAAAGTTTGGTTTACCTTGAAGAAATGATTGTCAATAGAATGTACTTCTCACAGTAAAAACGGCAACGATAATTTATTAAAACTTTACTTTTTAAGGAATATCAACATTTTTCAGCCATGTTTTAATATAAGCAGTATTAACAAATTAATGTTTTTGATAATAAATTTGTATAAGATTATAAAATGTGTAATTTCAAAAAATGTAAACAGACACATTTCAGACACATTAAAACACATTTCATAGGGAAGTATTATTGTTAAAGGGATACTCCACTTTTTTTGGAAATAGGCTCATTTTACAACTCCCCCAGAGTTAAACAGTTGAGTTTTACCGTTTTCGAATCCATTCAGCCGAACTCCGGGTCTGGCGGTACCACTTTTAGCATAGCTTAGCATAGATCATTAAATCGGACAAGACCATTAGCTACTCTCTCAAAAAAATGACCAAAGAGTTTCGATATTTTTCCTATTTAAAACTTGACTCTTCTGTAGTTACATCGTGTACGAAGACCAACGGAAAATGTAAAGTTGCAATTTTCTAGGCTGATATGGCGAGGAACTATACTCTCATTCCTGCGTATTAATCAAGAAACTTTGCTGCCGTACCATGAGTCCAGCAGGCGTAATGATGACGCAGCGCCTGAAAATAGGTCTAATAGGTTAGACAAACTTAGTCCCGGTCACGTTGGAAGTTACCGAGCTGGGGACTATTTTCAGGCGCTGCGTCATATCATTACGCCTGCTGCACTCATGGTATGGCAGCAAAGTTTCTTGATTATAGAGAGATGAGATTATATAATATGATTATATTTTGGGAGAGATGCTAATGGTCTTGTCCGATTCAATGATCTATGCTAAGCTATGCTAAAAGTGGTACCGCCAGACCTGGAGATCGGCTGAATGGATTTGAAAACGGTAAAACTCAACTGTTTAACTCTGGGGGAGTTGTAAAATGAGCCTATTTCCAAAAAAAGTGGAGTATCCCTTTAAAAAAATGATAATTTATTAAAATATTAAAGTTTTATGAATTAAATTGATCCCTAAACATCGTTTTAGATTCTTAAAATGGAATTAAAATGAATTAAATTGAAATAATTATTTTTAATAATTTCTGACTGAATTTCATAGGCCCCATAATAAAGGAAGGAGAATTCTGGAAGATAAACTTGAAATGATGATGTTGAGCTCTCAGCTATATTTCAAAACTAGTGACTTGCCTGACGTCTTACATCAGCTGTTTAAAGATGATCCTGCTCTCCACCATAACACTCAAAATCATCATAATTTAGCAATGGCGAATGACCTAGGCGTTGATTGGCAGGTGAGGTTGGCATGGCAACAGGTTCCATCTCTTATTAGCATGCAGGTGGAGAGCAGGTAATGGATTACAAGAGGAAGTGACATTAGTCAGCAGTGTTTGACATCATGTTCCCTCAGGCCGATATCTGCGCTTCCGCCGAGAGAAAAGAGGGCGAGGTGGCTGCTAACTCCAATGCAAATCAATTCACAGGGTTTGTTTCACGAG
This sequence comes from Leuciscus leuciscus, assembly GCF_965113295.1. Classification (NCBI taxonomy): domain Eukaryota; kingdom Metazoa; phylum Chordata; class Actinopteri; order Cypriniformes; family Leuciscidae; genus Leuciscus; species Leuciscus leuciscus. Next base: position 6,323,545 of record NC_138727.1, on the reverse strand, counting down.
TGAGAGGAAAGTTTGTGCCAGCTGAGCTGAGTAGTTTTAAGAAGTTGCAGGAAGGTTTCAATATTGGTTCTTCTCTGTGTGTGGCCTGTTTGTCCATCTTTCTTTAAGACTAGTATTCCACTGAACACGTTTGAGATTAAATTGGGTGCCGACAGTGAGCCAGACCCGATCAGCCAACATCTGGATCTGACCTTACTGATGCTCTTGTTTCTCAATGGAAAAAAACTATGATTTTGTCTCACAATTTTGACATTATATGCCACAAAATCAATTGTATATGTCAGAATTGTGACTTCATCTCACAATTATGACTTTATATGCCACAATGACTTTATATATGATAATTGTAACTTTAAATGCCACAATTGACTTTATATCTCACATTTTTTACTTTATATCTCACAATTAAATTATGACTTTTAGGCCTGGTTTCACAGACAGGGTTTAGACAGAGACAAGGGTTTAGATTAAGCCAGGATTAGGCCTCAGTTCAGTTTGGACATTTATGTGACTTTAAATCTCACAATTTTAACTTTATATGCTGCAATGAGATTATATCTTACAGTAACGACTTATTAAATGCCGCAATGAGACTTAAAGGTGCTCTAAGCGATGTTGGGTGACGTCACTTCTTGTTGACGTTCGAAGTATTGTCAAACAAAGCCGAGGCTAGCTCGACCCTCTCTCCTCCTCATCCCGTCCCCTCCCCCTCCCCCTCCCTTCTGTGCTTCCTGAAACAGTCATGAACCATTTAGAAAAAACAAACTGGATTTACCCTCCTGTCCAGCAAAAACAGAGCCACCTGAATGTCGGATTGGAAGCCCTTCTGCTGGCGGAGTTCTCGCCACCTTTTGAAAGCTTTTCCGATGTAAATTCGGGACTTCGCGTTCCTTCTCCTTTTTCCCTATTCTTTGTTATTTGTTCATCGGAACGTCGTCTCTTTGGTCGTGTGTCGGCCATATCAAAATTCTCAAGAATTTACAATTTTAACGTTAGTTGTTGTTAGGACATCTCTCCTCTAGCTAACTTCCCTCTTCATGCTTCTCTCGCCTCCACTCCCCACACCCCCCTTCATGTGCACGCACACTAACCCCCCAAACCCCACCCCCAAATCATTCTGGTTGGTTATTGGCTGGAACACTGTTTGTTATGTTTCGTGGTCCAGGCTGGGCCAGTTTGTTTTTCTTTCCGTTTGTGGAGCCTGGGATGTCTACAGAGACCGCGTTTTTTTACAGTGTGTTCAGGGGACAGGCAGCTAGCGGATAGTGAGGACATGTTTGCTTGATGTGACAAAAAAATGTTGGCCTAAAAACGCGTGACATCGCTAAGAGCACCTTTAATATCTCAATTGTGACTGTATATGGCACAATGAGAATGTATTAGACAGTTTTGACTGGTTATCTCACAATTTTGAATTAATATGCCACAAAAGTGACTTCATTTCTCACTGTGACTGTTTTAAAATAATAATTTTTAGGCTTTTTAAAAGCTGAAAGTGTGTTCATGTTACGGCCCTCACGAGGACATCTGTGTCTTGCCATCCAACATTAATACTATTCCAGGGGTGTTTTAAAGCATTAGGCATCTTATCGCCCAGCTACTGTTATGAAGGAAGGAGTTTTCATTGTTTATGTCCAGTTTGGTGCTCTGTGATTAGCTGAAATTGACATGCGCTCTTTTTTTCTGTGAGTCACACACCTCGACGATCCTTCAGGAATAATGTGCAGTGTGCGTACAGTACAACACAGCTGCGGTGATGAATATCTCAGCTCGCACGCTTCAGGCCCAGAAACAGAGTTTGATCAGGTATGAAACACTTAGAGGAAGACGCACAGAAAGACGTCCATCTATCAAACCCGTGAAGAAGTGATTCCCTGAGATTACTTTTTCCCTCTCTCTCTCTCTCTCTCTCTCTCTCACACACTTTTGCCATCTGATCTGGACGAGTTCGGTTTATTTTTCAGCACGAGAAACGTCAGCCCATCGAATCACACGGACCGGGCTCGGGGAGCGTGGCGCTATATTTCCCCATGATTGATGATGCGTATTCCTGTCGCGTGTCACCAGTTATTGTTTTCCTGAAAAACAGTTACGGATGCAGATGACTTCATATCGAGCTCCCTTAGTTCTCACCCTCCCGCGCTCACTACCTGCCCTCGCCGTTGAGGTTTTTTTTGTCTTTCATTAAGCCATTGTTTCCTCTGCCAGGCCTTTGACGTGATTGGAAAGGCGAGCGCGGGCAAAGAAGGGAAGTGCTAATTCATTATTCCCAGGCGAATGAATTCATCAGCCGCCACGGCTTTATGGCCGCTTGTCAACGTGCCAATCCGAGACGGTCAGAGACCACGGCGGGCGCACACGTATTCTCTCTCATTACCGCCAACTTCCTCTCGGCTCATAACGCTACCGTGACATTATGTTTGACAGCTTCTGATTCCCTTGTCACATCTAATTTGACCATTGATGCTTAACGCACGTGCTCACAAACACAGACACCTGTCAGCTCAGATTTTATTTTTTAATTTCATTTTATATTTGTTTATCACACTGCCTGTCGACACTGTAAGCTAACTCACCCGAATGCATTTCACACACAAGCTCTCAGCCGTTACATTAGAGTCTGATCTATAGACAATTAAAGTATGGTTGCCTGTGTGATGTGTCTAATTATTGTCTGATGGTTGTGTACATTAATTTGTCTGTAATTACTATTTTTTCGCCCCGTTTGAGACACCTGCATGAATAATAGCATCTCTCAGCGAGAGATAAGTGCGTGGGTGTGTATTTTCTGAACAGCATATATTACCATACTCCTTGCAATATATTTGCAGTATGCATAATGTGCACTGTTTGCTAAGTTTCTGAATGCGTGAAATATCAGGATTACCTATATTTGCCAACATGTGAACGGCGAACAGTCCACGGAGCGCTGTATCCCACAATGCAATGCACTCGACTTGACCTTTCCAGTGTGGTGACTGCATCAGCTGTGATTTTTAGCATGTTCTTCTTGATTCACTTAGTAATTGGACTGCCAACATCAAGACATGCTAAATATATTAATGTATTTCTATTTAAATGAATTTATAAATATTTTTAATGTTTAATGCAATTTTAAATGTTTGTATTTTGATTAATGTTTTATTGTTGATTAATGTTAATCTTTAAGATTACTTTATTTATTTTATTTGAAAATATTATTAATTCTATTTAAATAATAAATAAATATATTTTTTTAAGTATTTCTACAATACTTTTGTGAAAAAGTATTTAATTTTAATTTATAACATTATTTTAAATCAAGCTTTCAAACTTATTTTAATATTTGAGATAATAACTGGACACACTCATGGCTGTTACTGACTGAATGTTTGATATCTGTTGTCATCTAATATGATATATTGCATTCAGAGGTTTTTATGTGTGACTGAAGTGTCCAAATATATTTTGGGGCCACAATAACTAATTTTGCTCAGGAGTCTTAGGAGTTTCACATTCACATTCTGCAACCACTGTATTCTTTGCAGTCTCACATTCCCAGTAATTTTGAAACATCTGTTAGTGACATTCCAGTTTTTCATTCAGGGCTTCTCTCCCGAGTGAGAATGAAATATCAGTATTGCATTATGACACAGTATCAGACACATCATCCTCTCTACCTTCCAAAGAAACACCTTTTGCATACCCTTTAGAGCTTTATGAGCTTGAAGAAATATGACAAATTCAATATTAGCAGTCACATGCTGTAGTTCATGTTAGGTATGATTCATGGGATAGATTTTGTTTTAAAACAAACAAGGAAAACCATTTGATCGTTGCACACATAGTATACTAGTACCTGCAGTTCTCTTTGTTTTCAACATTGTGTGTCTCTTGTGATGCCCTCGTAAAATATAAAATATATATTTTCAGCTGTGTGTCTTGTTTGTTAGTTAAGTTTCTTCTTGTCTGTCCTCAGCTGAAGGCTGTGTACGAGAAGATGGAGCTCCAGCAGAGGGCGATGGTGAGTCCCGGGGGGAGTGTGGGGTCGGGTCTCTCCAGCCCTGACCACTCTGAACCCGAGCTCAGCGCCCTACAGCCCGACCTGGGCAGCGAGATCGAGGTCACCACATCTGCCCTCAAATCAAGTACGTATGTCAGCGCTAGAATTCACATGTCCGCATCAATCAAAAACAAAATCCATAATAGAATCATGCTAAACATTTTATTTTATTTTATTTTTATTATTTTTTATTTTTTTTATTTTATTTTTTTTATTGTTGATTTATTGATTTATTGATTTGTTTTGGTTGATTTTTTTTTTTCATTCTATTTTTATTATAAAATTATTCTATTTATTTTACAATAGATAATTCTTCTGTCAAATAGTAAGATCTTAAATCTATTCGTCTTATACTGAATACTTCTACTTTGGTCAAAGAGAGATTTAAAAGGCTGTATATTGAGGTATATTTGTGGGTTCAGTTTGAATCGCTGAAACCTCGAAGGGTTAAACAATACTCTGTTTCCCACATGCACAAGTGTCTTTCATTCCCAGCGACCACAGACCGACTGAATGGAGAAAACATCTGTATGTGCACATCGGCATGAGTGTGTGTGGTGGTTTTAAAGTGTGTGTGTGCGGTATAAAGTTGTAGATTGTTTTCATAGTTATGTGTGAACTTGTGTGCATGTGTGGTTGCATTAGTTGAAGCCTATAATTGAGCTGATTTTGTGTGCATGTTTGTGTGGTTTGGTGTTAACTTGTGTGTTTTGAAACAACATGAGGCTGAATAAATGATGACAATTTGAATTTTTTTGGGTGAACTATCCCTTTAAAAATCCTTAGTGACCACCCATGATGCCCTAGCAACCATCCAGCAACACATTGGTGTCACAGACGACTGTTAAAGTGGCTAACGCTCGCTCAACGTTGGACTGTCACAGCTGTATCAATTCAAATTAATGCAAATGTTACACTTGCCA